>NW_027501843.1:0-60696 GCF_021521415.1 Bidens hawaiensis
CTACGAATTAACTGATTTATTGTTTACTTGTTACGTAATGAATATAGTATACCTCATTTTGTCACGAATGTCACAATTACCCTGCGATCTGTTCTAGCTCCATCCCTGAAAGTTCGGGTTCAATTGAGAAGACGCGTTCCCGTAATGAAAATTTGGGTGGTTCCTCAGGCCCGGGTGATATGTGTTCGAATTGAACCCTTGGCCTTTGGAATCCCCGTAAGCATAATTGACTTCCTCGGTATCATCTTCCTCGTCATCATAAAACTCGGGGCAATTTTCTACCTTATGCCCATGTTCACCACAATCTTTACAAACCGGGAATTTAACACCAACTTTCCCGACCACTTTTTTCTTACTCTTTTTCAACTCAGTAATTCTCGCGGACTCACTCGCGACTGACTTAACGGATTTTGATGAATTACCCCGTCTTCGTCTTTCAGCCGCTGCCTCTGCTTTCGAATCTTCACACATAAACTCTAGAAACTCCCAATCATCTTCCTCAGGCTGATTCAACAACTGACCATTACACGAGGCTTTAAGATGCTTTCGGTCCTCGTATGTCAACCCATCGATGAAGCACTTTACCAGTTCCCACAGTTCGATTTGGTGATGTGGCCATTTCCTAATCATGTCTTTATATTTGGTAAAGGCTTCATGGAATAACTCACCAGGTAACTGTGAAAAGTGACGAATGTCTGAACGTGACTCTGTAGTCTTCGACTGTGAATAGAACTCGTTTAGGAATACCTGTTGCATCTCGGCCCAATTTCTGATACTATGCATCGGCAAAGAATTAAACGTGCCATCACCAATAGACCCGCAAATAGCCGAAAAATCAGTCAAGTGCGAATACGGGTCTTTCGAAGCCATCCCGTTGAAGTGAGGAATGATGTTGATGTAGGATGTCCGGGACTTGAAAGTTTGCTGTCCCGGCACTCGTTCCTGTGGAACCAACGGGGATGCTCCGTCTGAGATAGCCGGTCTAAACCGACTGTTAACACCATGAGTCGGGGCTATGTAATTTCTCCTAAGCCCCCCGAGGTTTCCCATACCGCCCCGGTTAACTGGAATACCACAAACTCTTTCGGGCTGTTCTGCCCGATTCACCCTTTCTCTATCCCTTCTGTTACTGTTAACGGGTTCAGCCCGTCTTTGATTAACAGGCTCCTCCAGTTCATCTTCATAATGATTGTCACCCTCAATCTCCGGTTCACCAACCTCGTTCTCGGGCTCAACCGCCCGGTTTCTTCTAACCCATCGATCTACCTCATCATCAGCTGCCCGAAAACCTTCGTTTTCATTATTATCTTCCCCCTCATCCTCATCTTCAGTCGGAAAACTCGGTTGAACATCATCAATATTTATCCGAACTCGACGGTTGGGGTTATTGTTTGGAACTGATGGTCCTGCTTGGTCAAAGTTGAGGTTTAGGTTTCTGTTTCGATTTTGGTTTCGGGTTCTGGAGGCTCGAGCTGAATTGTTTTGGGCGTTTTGGTTATTTTGCTCGTTCTGGTTATTGAAAATTGGTGGTAGAGGCATGTTTTCTGGGTGAAATTGGTTATTCTGTGGGAGTGGGTCTAGGTTTTGATTCTGTTTTTCGTTTTTGTTCTGGTTCGGATTTTGATCTTCCATTTCTGAATTTCTGTTATGTACTCGGTTCTGCCAAGCTAACCTTTCGATTTCGGGCTCGTAAATTAACGGAGACTGTCGGCCCGAATGGCAGGTGCGCATAAACCTGTAATCTGCACAACAAACACAACCCGCGTAAAATGAAAAAATACAAATAAAATAAGGTAAAATAAAGTTTAAACTAAAAGCTGAAAATTAATTAAACACGAAAATCAAATAACACGAAAAACAAAAAGCGCACTAACTCCCCTGCAACGGCGCCATTTTGATGACCGTCGTTTGAGTCAATCAAAAACCTAATTATTCTAAATAGTTAGAGCAAGTAGGGTATCGTATCACAAGGAGTATGTAGTCAATATATTTTTGTAACAGATTTATAATTATGAAGTAACTGGTTTTTAGTGCTGATTACACAAGCAATTTTAGTAAATTTAGAGAACTAAGCAACGAACAAGTAAACAAGTTGTAAGCAGTTAATAAAGCAAATCACACCCGGGAATTCAAGTAAGCAACCAACAATATCTCATGCAACCTAACAGATTAATTATTAACGATTAACTGAAAACTGATCAATCAGACAAAACCTTTGACATCAATAATTACTTTACACACGGCATTGGTTATCAAACAGTCCTTGCCGGTGTGACTCAATTAAGGGCAATTGCATGTTTTATCGTATACAATCTAACCAAATAGTTATATGATTAATTATCGAGCAACTGGTAACAGATCGTTCAGACCAACGTAAACCTAAACCGACCGAACACGCAGAAATACCAAACATAATAATCACATATCAATCATCAATAATAATACACAAGTGTTGTAACATCCCGAAATTTCCAAAGTAATATTTATTATATTATTTTGTCGGGTGAAATAAACGAGTTAGTGGAACGATAATAATAATAGCAAAATATGAAGACTTAGTAGGATAATTAGATGGGATTAGATATGGACCAAAAGGAAATATGGGCCTTCGGTCCATGGGCTTAAGGGAGTATAAATACCCCCTTAAACCCCAACTTTCCATTCCATCCATTTATCCATCCTAATCTCTACACACTCCAAAACACACACAACCCGAACCAAGATCCAAAGGCGAGGACCCGAGCTCGTTGGTGCTAGATCGTCGTGACGAACCAAAGCAACAAGACCAGCTCGTGTTCGTAGTTCCACTCATTTACGGTACGTTTATATCGAGAACTTGTTCGTTTAGGTTTGGATTAGTATAGAAATGATAGATCTGTGTTTGTATGGTAAAAACGAATCCAACAAAGCTAAACTTACTGAAAGTGGTTATGATTTGATGGGTTAATCGATTGATAAAAGAACCCGTAACCTATATGCCTAATTCGCACCCTTTAAACATCGATGTTAGGTCGATTTGATGGTTGGGGTTTGTAGGCGCTGGTCAGACGATTCCGTGGATACCTAAATCGAGTTATTTGGTTAAGAAACGAAGATGATTAAGGGATTTAAGGACGAACAGTACCTGCAGCTGGACAACTTCGCCTGCAAGCTAAGTTCGCCTGATGAACTTTGCCTGCAAAGCTAAGTTCGCCTGATGACAACTTCGCTGCAAAGCTAAGTTCGCCTGATGACAACTTCGCCTGCAAAGCTAAGTTCGCCTAAGGTTTAACTTCGCCTAAAGCTAAGTTCGCCTAAGGTTTAACTTCGCCTAAAGCTAAGTTCGCCTAAGGTTTAACTTCGCCTAAAGCTAAGTTCGCCTAAGGTTTAACTTCGCCTAAAGCTAAGTTCTCCTAAGGTTTAACTTCGCCTAAAGCTAAGTTCGCCTAAGGTTTAACTTCGCCTAAAGTCAAGTTCGATTAGAAAATAAATTAAAAACGATAAGTAAAAGTAAGCTAATACTAGGCCACCAGATTAAATCAGGCGAGTATTGATACGTGTAACTTATACAGTCAGCCGAGCTCAGTTAAAGAAGGGATTTACAACTATCGGAGGAAGAAGCAGAGTTCAGGTGAGTTTCTAGCCCCATTTATGTGTTATGTTTTCGGGGCTGTGTGCATACTCGATATGTTTGTTAATACGCTTATCCTAAGAGATAAGTGTATGCCTTATGTGAATGATGTGATATGTATGAATGATTGCTTGATGGTACGTGAACGATCTTCGGATATTGCACTTACTGTCAGGTTGTAACGCTATGTATAAGGTAAGTATGATATGTATGCTTATGTGTATGAATGTGATAAAGTTAATAAAAGAAGGAAATGATGGTTGTATGGTTGTATGGTAACGAAGAGGGAATCGAACCCTACTAATATTCGAGAACTAGGGAACCGAACCCTACTAATATTCGAGGAAAGAGGGGTACCGAGCCCTAATAATAATACTCGAGGAAAGAGGGTACCGAGCCCTAATAATACTCGAGGAAGGAGGGTACCGAGCCCTAATAATACTCGAGGTATGATGTATGGTTGTATGGTAACGAAGAGGGAATCGAACCCTACTAATATTCGAGAACTAGGGAACCGAACCCTACTAATATTCGAGGAAAGAGGGTACCGAGCCCTAATAATACTCGAGGAAAGAGGGTACCGAGCCCTAATAATACTCGAGGAAGGAGGGTACCGAGCCCTAATAATACTCGAGGTATGATGTATGGTTGTATGGTAACGAAGAGGGAATCGAACCCTACTAATATTCGAGAACTAGGGAACCGAACCCTACTAATATTCGAGGAAAGAGGGTACCGAGCCCTAATAATACTCGAGGAAAGAGGGTACCGAGCCCTAATAATACTCGAGGAAGGAGGGTACCGAGCCCTAATAATACTCGAGGAAGGAGGGTACCGAGCCCTAATAATACTCGAGGAATGTAGGGCGTAATGCTCTTTATAACGTAAGATATGAAAGTAAGTTAATACAAAAGAAAGTATGAAAGTATGAATGAAAGAATATAAGTTTATGTGTATTGTATAGTGTATGATTAACTAGAACTCACTCAGCGTAGCTGACTTTTAGTATGCACGCAGGTGAGTAGAATGAGACAGTTAGCTTGAGCGGGCACATGGTGGGCGAATAGGAGACTGGCATCTGAAGACTCAAGATGTTTTAATGTAATTGACGTTTATTTTGAAAGACAAGAATGTTTAATTAAGGCAAGTTTTGGATTGCTGTAACGTTTCATGAAAGTTTTTATATTCCGCGAAAGTTTTAATGAACTCTGATTTGTAAGAACTGTGTTTATGAGTAAATCCGACGCTAAAGTAGGGCTACCGGGTTCGGGGCCTTACAAGTGTTCTTAATCACATGAGAAAAACTGTAAAGATTACAAACTATACATCCCGAGTGCGATTCTAGGAGATTAGCCGAGCCGCGACATCATCAAATCTTCGATACGGATGATATGGATCATGCGGAAGGTCTTGGCACAAGCTATGGTGATGGAAATCGTCTCTTGGAGCTGCTGGAATAGCCTATGGTTCGTAAAAACGGAGTTAGGGTTGTTGTTTGATGAAGAATGAGATATAACCTAGTTTTCTCGTCTGCACACCCGTCGCGGTACGCGACGGGGTCTTCTATGGCCAATCGCGTATCGCGATTGACCAAGGGTCAACATCATTTAATCTCCCATTGCGGTACGCGATGGGACCCTCAGCAAGCCCATCGCGTACCGTGATGGTGCTGCTACAGCAATCTTCTACGAACATCATCGTTTCGCGTGCTGGACATCCTGGGTCTTCATTCCGTGTCACAACATGTCCAAATTGAGCACTTTAACACATGCGACCTGATATCCAATAATGCACGAATGAAGTATCGATAGTTCAAGAATAAACAGTTAAAACTAAACAATAAACGGACTAAAACATATACAAATTAACCGACCATTAGGGCTCGGTTCCCTATTGCCTCGAGTATTATTAGGGCTCGGTTCCCACTTGCCTCGAGTATTATTAGGGCTCGGTTCCCTCTTGGCTCGAGTATTATAAGGGCCGGTTCCCTTTACAACCATACGACCATACCTTACCTTTTCTTGTCTTTAACAATTGTAATCATATTTCATACTTTCAATAGTTATATTAAAATACATATATTATTCATACATACTTTCTTCATTTTACCTCCCTTAAAAATACGTGCAATATCCGAAGATCGTTCACATACCGGCAAGAATTCTTTCACATCATAAATATAACTACCACCTTTATCATACAGACATACACTTACCACTTAAGGTAAGTATATTAACATTCACATTGAGTATGCACACAGCCCCGAAAACATAACAAGGAAATGGGGCTAGAAAGTCACATGTCTCCTGTTTCTCTATTGCAATCCCCTTCCTTATTTGAGAACGGCTAACTGTATATCAATCATACGTATCGATTATCTAATATTATACTATTCCCTTAAGTTTCACCAGAAATGGTTAAGTCTGGTCTATTCTAATGGCCTTGTAATTGTGTTTCTATGCATAGTTTTGTATTCGAATACATTGTATTCGAATACACAGTATTCGAATACTCTTGTATTAAAAAATCTTGTATTTGATGAGACTGATGTTAGAATACATCTATGCATTCGAATGCCCATGTATCTGAATGGCCCTTACTTGCATAATCTTTCCCTTTTCTGTATTCGAATAGGCCACACTTATTTTACCTTTCATCTATATTCGAATAAGAGCTAGTATGTGAGTACAGAATGTATGTGAATCATAATGTATGCGAATACATGGCGTATTCGAATACATTGTGTATTCGAATTCATCTACAAGCACTTCCGATGGCACCTTGATGATTTCTTCGAAAAGACTTGAGTTCATGATCAACTAATATGACTTCACTGTTGCAATGACTTTTTCATTCTTACGACTTAGCACATCGGCGACCACATTAGCCTTAATAGGATAGTACTTTATATCGCAGTCGTAGTGTTTTATCAGTTGTAACCATCTTCTCTGCCTCATGTTCAATTCTTTCTGCTCGAAAAAGTACTTTAAACTTTTATGATCTGTGTTAATTGTACACTTAGTACCATACAGATAATGACTCCATATCTTGAGAGCATGCTCTACTGCCGCTAGCTCCAAATCATGCGTTGGGTAGGTACTTTCGTGAACCTTCAACTGTCTGGACGCATAAGCTATAACTTTTCCTCGCTGCATCAACACACAACCCAACCCGAGATGCGAAGCATTAGTACAAACCACCAAATCCTCGTCACCATCGGGTAGAGCAGGATTGGAGCTTGTGTGAGCCTTTTCTTTAATTCCTCAAAAGCTTCTTCTTGAAACTTATCCCAACTGAATACTACAGACTTTCGGGTCATACCGGTCGATGGTGTTGCTATCTTGGAGAAGCCTTCGATGAATCTCCTATACTAGCCAGATAACCCTAAGAAGCTTCGTATATCAGTCGGGTTCTGCGGAGTCTTCCAGTTCGTTATCGCTTCAATTTTAGTTGGGTCCACGATAATCCCTTCAGGATTGATCACGTGACCTAGAAATTTCACTTCTCGCAACCACAATGCGCATTTCAAAAACTTAGCATACAACTTCTCTTCCTTCAAAACATCTAATACTTCCGTCAGATGCTCAGCATGATCAGACTCGCTCTTTGAATAAATCCATATATCATCAATGAAAACGATAACTGACTTATCCAACATCGACCGACACACCCTATTCATCATGTCCATGAATGCTATGGGAGCATTTGTTAGACCGAATGACATCACGAGGAACTCGTAGTGTCCATACCGCTTCCAAAACGCTATCTTAGGGATGCCTGCCTCTTTCACTTTTAGCTGGTGATAGCCTGATCTAAGATCTATTCGTGAGAACCAACTCGAACCTTGTAGTTGGTCAAGTAAATCACGATAGTCTTTATCGTAAGCTTGTTCAACTCACGATAGTCTATACACATTTTCATACTTCCATCCTTCTTCTTAACAAACAATACCTGTGCGCCCCACGGGGAGACACTTGGTCTTATAAAACCCTTATCATGGATTTCTTGCAGTTGGGACATCAATTCCTTCATTTCAGACGACGCTAGAAGGTAAGGTGCTTTTGCGACGGGCTGTGCTCATGGTATTAAAGCTATATGAAATTCTATCTCTCGCTCCGGTGGCAACCCCGAAAGATCCTTAGGGAATACTTCTGGGTAGTCACACACTACAGGAACATCTTTCACTTCCTTCGTCTCGGTCATAGCTTTGACAACATACGCCAGGTAGGCACCGCACCCTCGCCTTAACAAACCTTCGGCTTTTATCATCGAAATGACATTAAGCCCAGAACTTTCCTTATCACCATAAAACATCACCGTACCACCATCCAAGGCTTTAACCTTATCAACCTACTCTTACACACTATCTGAGCTTCAAACTCAGATAGCCAATCCATTCCCTAAACCACATTAAATCTTCCTAAGGTCATAACATACAGGGTAACAGGGAACTCACGTCCCTATAACTCTATCTTACAATCCTTAACCATTCTCATTACTCTAACCGTAGTTTCTACCGTAAAGGTTTCAGGAACTCGACATTCCATTTTAGTTAATTTACTAAACGGTGTAGCTACGAAACTTCTATTTGCACCTGAATCAAACAACACAGAAGCAGCAATACCATTTACTAGGAACATACATGTGATAACATCTAGGACCTGCTTGGCTTGCTCCTGAGTCAGCATGTAGGCCCTGGTCTTTGGGCCTAGTTTGCTCAGCATCCTTCTTTCCGCTTCCTCCGGCTCCACCATCGGTGCATTCCCTAGTAAAATGACCCGACTTGCCGCACTTGTAACATACGGGCTTTGCACTATACTCATGCGCATAATGTCCCGCCTTACCACACTTGTAACAGACATTCGACCCCACTCTGCATTCTCCGGCACGGATTTTCCCACACTTATGACATGTATAAGAACCAATACCCCACCTATACTCACCACCGTGCATCTTACCGCAAATCTTGCACGTCTTCTTCTCCCACACCTTCTATTTCTTGTCTTTAGAGTTCCATAACTGAGTACCGGGCGTTTAGCATGATTGACCCACTTCTTATCCTTCCTCTCTTCCACCACCACAACATCATCCACAACCAAGTCATCATAAGCCATCTTAGTGAGTTCCACCGTTGAATCAAACGTAGCAGGTTTATTTGCCCTGACTAACGTGCAGATGTTCTGTGGCAGTCCTCTTATGTAACACTTGATACTCATAGCTTCAGTGTTAACCATATCAGGCGCCAACCTAGACATGCGATTGAATTTAGTAGTGTATTCGCGGTGTGTCATTTTACCCGCATTCAGGTTTTGAAACTTCATTTCAGCCCGTTCTACCTCAGCATCAGAACAAAAACGTTTCATGACCATCTCCTTCAAGTCATCCCAGTTCAAAGCCTTAATCTCTTGCCGGGTCTTCCTTTTCTTTATCGACTCCCACTAGTACATAGCTTCATCTCCAAATGATTGTGTAGCATAACCCACTGCTTGGTCAGGACGACACTCGCTAATTCGGATGACCTTGTCCATCGCGATTATCCTTTGGAGAGTAGAGATTGCGTCTCCTAAACCATTAAGCTTTGAGGGGTCACAACCTTTGAATGACTTGTAGTTACACCCGCCCCGGCCTCTTCTCCTGTCATCAACCTTCACAGACCTGACCTCACTCGAGTCACCTTTCTATCTCTCGTCATCTATCTTACCATTTTCCCCTGACCTCTCAACAGTTCTTGCATGGCTTCCAGTAGACTTTTCGGGATTCAAGTTCTTCACAGCAGTGGCTACAGCTTGAGCAATGGCTGCCTGAACAGCAGGGTCAAGTTGATACCCTTAATTGTTGCTCGAGTTTCGTCCAGGTGCACTTCCTTCTTCCCTTGTGTTAGTAGCTGATTATATAGAAGGTTGTCGGATGATACGTGGCCTGCCACGACATCCAGTATGACCTCCTTGTCCCGCAGCTTTCCTAGCTCCAGCCATTGTATAAGGAAACACAAACATCATCACTCAAGGAACTATTCAGTACAAGGATAGTAAGGCTAACAGGTAATAACAGTGGCTAACTATGATTAGCTGATCACATTACTCTCCGTGTCCTGTACACTTCCCTTTGTGAATTCACTTGTGCTAAGTTCTACTTTCAAATAGTTAATCAATCAAACACTTAATTAATCCTATACCTAAGATACATACATTCTTTCTTTAGCAATTATTACACATTAATTAACAATATACTTTACCTTTACTTAACCTGCTTGAGCTACACATGGCTATCTTGTGCTGGCATCTTCTTTCTTTTCTTATTTAAATCCCATTCTTTGTTCGAGTCTAAGCATGTAGGATGCTTAATTCTTTCGAACTTATGCTCTGATACCAACTTCTAAGGTCCCGATCCCGGTGCCTACTTTGGAGTTGGATTTACTCATAAACACAGTTCTAAATATCAGAGATAATTAAAACTTTATGTGGAATATAAAACCATCAATATATATCACATATCTTTCAAACATTGTCTCAACATAATTCAAACTTTGTCTTTCAAAATAGAACATAAACATAACATTCTTACTTTAGATGCCAGTGTCTTCAATTCCATGACATGTGTCCATGTCAAGTGAACTGCCTCAACCTACTCACCTGCGTGCATACTAAAAGTCAGCTACGTTGAGTGAGTTCTAGTTAATCAGGAAACATACAATACATTCATACATTACATACTTTCGTTCATACTTTACACTTTCTTTCTTTCGTTTGTATATCCTTACTTAACTTCATACGTTCTTTCTTTCATAATCATACCTTAAGTTTTAAAGAGCGTTACGCCCTACTTTCCTCTAGTATTATTAGGGCCCAGGTCCCTCTTGCCTCGAGTATTATTAGGGCTTGGTTCCCTCTTGCCTCGAGTATTATTAGGGCTCAGTTCCCTCTTGCCTCGAATATTATTAAGGCTCGGTTCCCTCTTACCTCGAGTATTATTAGGGCCCGGTTCCCTTTACAACCATACAACCATACCTTACCTTTTCTTGTCTTTAACAATTGTAATCATATTTCATACTTTCAATAGTTATATTAACATACATTATTCATACATACTTTCTACACTTTACCTCCCTTGACAATACGTGCAATATCCGAAGATCGTTCACATACCGACAAGCATTCTTTCACAACATAAATATAACTACCACCTTTATCATAAAGACATACACTTACCACTTAAGGTAAGTGTATTAACATTCACATTTAGTATGCACACAGTCCCAAAAACATAACAATGAAATGGGGCTAGAAACTCACATGTCTTCTATTTCTTTCTGAGTTTATTGTAATCCCCTTCCTTAATTGAGCATGGCTAACTGTATATCAATCATACGAATCAATTATCTAATCTCTTACTATTCCCTTAAGTTTCACCAAAAATGATTAAGTCTAGTCTATTCTAATGGCCTTGTAAGGCATTGTGTTTCTATGCATAGTTTTGTATTCGAATACAATACATTAGTATTCTAATACTCTTGTATTCAAACACCTTGTATTCGATGAGGCTGATGTTAGAATACATCTATGCATTAGAATGCCCATGTATCTGAATGGCCCTTACTTCCATAATCTTTCCCCTTTCTATATTCGAATAAGTGCTAGTATGCGAGTACATAATGTATGTGAATCATAATGTATGCGAATACATGGTGTATTCGAATACATCGTGTAATCGAATACATAATGTATTCGATTACATAGTGTATTTGAATACATATTGTATGTGAACACTTAATGTATTCGAGTACATATTGTATTCGAACGGCCCGTTGTTCGTAATTATATTCGAATACTTTATGTTTTCAAATGGCATGTCCTTAGAATACAATTTGTATTCAGAAAACTATGTATTCGAATGACTATATGCTGGAACACAACTATTCTCATCACCAATATATTCGAATGGGCAATGTTTTCGTTTGGAACTTGTAAAAGCTATTGTATTCGCATGGCAAGGCATTCGAATAGACTTGTGTGATTAGCTTGCATTCAATTGAATGGTATTTCACAAAGGAATTGTATCCATAAAGTATTCGAAAACCATACTATTGTATTCGAATGGCAAGGCACTCGAATAGGCTTGAATTTTCTTCCTGCCCTTATCCTTCATGTATTCGAATAGAGAGATTGTATTCGAATGATAACCTCATTCGAATACACCCCTTGGGTTACTGTACACCCCATTTACTTTCATTATTATAACATTTAAACTCCAATTATGGCACCATATCAATCTTAAATCGTTTCCATTTCATTGTTAGCCCAAGATCTAGATCGTTATTTAATAAAGTTCCAACCTTTATTGATTGTAAACTCGTTTTAACTAGATCTAGGGTTTCCAAATGAGTCGTATAACCAACGAGTACATCTAGCCCGTTTTTATCATCAAGTTTACATTTTTATGGTTCAACTACACCCGATTACTCTTCGTGTCATGTTTTAGGGCAAACCGTTCATAAAACACATAACCCTTAAGTGTAAAGAACATACCTTTCCACGCTTTTAGGTTACGGTTAGCTTGGATATGAAACTTTCGGGTTGTATCTTGCTCGTATAATCAAGTTCTACAAGAATCCGAGCTTGGTTTGGCCTTGGATCTTGGCCTCGGGTCACGATCATTAGTAGTGAGAGGTAAGTGTGTTTTAGAGTGTGTAGGGAGGCTAGGAGATATGAAATGAGGGTTTTAGGGTTTTAGGGAGGTTTAAGGAGTATTTATACTCCCTTAATCCATGGACCTAAGGCCCATCCCCACCTCTTAATCCATCTTCCATTAACCAAGTCCATACTCCTTTATTATATTTAATCTTAATAAACACAAATTTAATAAACATAATTTCTTTTATTTATTGTTATCAAAATTAGGATGTTACATTAATTGAAAATCTGGTGCCCGTTGACTGTTTTTGTTCATATTGATTTTGACTTTGACAGTTGGAGTCAAAGATTGGATAATTTCTTATATCCATTCGTTATGATAAACGAATAGCTGATTCGTTAAGCAGTCATAGCGAATAAGTTACATTCATATGTTTTGGTAACGAATGATCCTCCCATTCGTCTTATAAAAGTCACGAATGATCTTATTCATTCGTTATCTATTCAATCGCCATGATGAGACAGTGAATCAAACCATTCGTTATAGATACACTCATGTGTTCTTGTAAAGAATGAACCTCCCATTCGTTCATAGAAGCCACGAATAGTCTACTCATTCGTTATTCATTAATACGTCCTGATGAGGTAATGAATGGAATCATTCGCCATAACAAATGAGATAGCGAATGAAATAACCATTTACGAATTCTAATGAAATAACCATCTTATTCAACTCGACCCCAGCCAGGGGCTCTACCCCTTGGACACTGCTAGGGGCTGCTTCCCCTAAAACCCGCTGCCAGGGGCGTTGCCCTCGGACCCCCGTTCGTTGAGGGTTATACTTAAATAGAAATACTATATGGGTAGTGATAGTTAATTGATACGTGTAATTGTTATATAGTTAGCTGCACCCAATTAAAGAGAGGAGTTACGATTAACTCGGAAAGAGGCAGGCATTCCTAAAACATCGTTTCGGACGCGGTATGGACAAAGCTTATTCATAGAAATTTAATATAACCATCATGAGTAAAATATCAGGTAAAACAAAGCTTCCTCATAGAAATTATATGGTAAATAGAGTTTAGCTCATAATGAGCATGGCTATGAACATCAAAATAGATGAAGATAACAAACACATTATCAAACTAGAACAATCAAACCAAATGTGGATGAATCTTCCTTCTTCAATGATGATGGATGATGATGATGATGATAGTCTCCAAGCCTTTAAAATCTTCACAAGATCTTCAATATGAGTGTAATGTGTGTGTTCTTATAAGTGAAACTCGTATAGAGTTTTTCTTCTAGAATACCAAATGAGTGCAACATGCTCCTCTATTTATAGGCTGTCAGGGTGATCAGGCACGACCCCGTATAAAGGGAAGCACGCCCCCGTGTCCAGGAGTCCAGTCGCATTAAATGCTTTGTCACACCGTACATGATGACTCACCACGGGGGCGTGCTTTCTAAGGCACTGCCCCGTGTTTTTTGGTGTATGTTATATCTTTTTTTGTTTTTTTCTGAAAGGTGACCACGACCCCGTGTTCTCTGAAGCACGGCCTCGTGTCCAGTTGTCCAGTATTTTGTGTTTTCTTGCAGATTTTTGTCTTTTCTGAAAGGTGACCATGACCCAGTGTTTTCTCAAGCATGGCCACGTGTTCTCTGAAGCACGGCCCCATGTTCTCTAAAGCACATACCCATGTTCTTTAAAGCACAACCCCATGTTCTTTGAAGCATGGGGTGTGTTTTACTGCTTTCTTTGGTTTTCATTGATTTTTCTTTGTCTTTTCATTCGTTTGAGGCCTGGATTCACCTGAAAGTACATTTTAACATGATAAGTAGTTATATGATAAAAGTTGCAGTTTTTAGAGATTATTTAACACTAAAAAGATGTATATTTTTATAAACATCTCCACACTTGAACCTTGCTTGTCCTCAAGCAAGCTACGTATAAATATTCTCTAAAAATAGCAAGTTAGGCCATAGCTTAAACATTCCTAATAGAGTTTCAAGAAAATGGGAACAAAATAACTAACCTTAAGTCATAGGAATATATGTAGTATTATATAAAAAGGTGATTTGTTTTTATGAGCTTCCATTTATGCAAAACGTCACGTTCTCACAATGTTCACTCGCACTCGGTTTTATATCCGATCATACCTTTGATGTATATATATGAACACTCTTAACCAAAATGTGACCTGTGATAAATAAGCTTGCAACAAGTTCAAATCTCCATCTTTGTGAAGGGTTGCATAGATCAGAAGGTAATATGGGTTGGTTTTGTGTGAGTATTTGTATTTTGTGGTGGTTCAAGGGTTTAGTTTAATTAGGATTTGGATGGTAAATACAACTTTTTGTTTATTGTCGGGAGTCTTAAGATGTCTTCAATGGTTAGCTCCTCTCTCCCGATTGTTGATTTTTTTTTAATTTTTTTTACAAATCTAGTGACTCTTTTAAGCTCAGATCGTCAAGACTAGTTTTGTCGAGGATGTGAATCAGTTCTTCCTCAATCCTGTTCTGAACATAACTCCCAACTCTGATTGATTGTTCTGCATTGAGCCTAATAGCCCCCACCCTCTTTAGTTCGGTATATTCAAATTGAGACTGAGTTTGACTTTTTCTACATCTTCCTTCGTGGGACCAGTTTCCGCACCCTAAGCATCGTTCATATGTTTTTGCTCTTCTTTTCATAGCGCTTTTGGAAACTCCACAAAATGGTGGCCTTTGTTCGTCTTGGCACCTATTTTTCCTCACCTCATTGCTAAAGAGAAAGATTCTCTCCCTAAGTTCCGGAGGCAACCTACGTTTTGCAAAATGTATGCAGCAAAGGAAATTGAAATCGAAAGAATGCATTTCCAGTTCTTTAGGGTCTGCCGGTAAAAGACCAGTGTTGTATTTTACAGGTGTGAGGGATAAAGTGGTAAGGTTTTTTTGGTAGGGTTCTTGGTTTTTTTGTGTTGTAATTTGGAGAATGGTTTGAGGGAATTGTGATAATATTACCTTCTTCTTTATACAACGCTTCATGCGGTTTTGAAATGAACACTTGCGACAAGTTCTAAATCACACGAAACAATTGACTCACTCAAAGCTTTCAAAAAAAAAATATTTATATGGCATGAGGTTTATCTCACAGTAACGGGGGGATTGGGTATAAACGCCATATTTTGCATAAATTTATTCTTAATATTTCAAAACTTCTTTTTTACTTTTTCACTTATTTGGTTATAGTAGATTTTTAGTTGGTTATTTGCAAAAAGTTTTCTTGGATTTTCTTTTGGTTTTGTCACAAAAATAGTCTTTTTTGCTACAAAAATTTTGTCATTGGAGAATTTTATAATTAGTTGAATAAGCAATTGGTTAAGTAATGACCCTCCCCACACTTGAATCTCACATTGTCCTCAATGTGAATAGATTTATATGAAGTATGGTGCGTAAAACGGAAAGGAACTTTCCTACGGGTTAACGGAATTTTGACAGAGCGTCCTTTGTTTTCCGTCCGTTTTTATGTAGTGTACCTAAATTTTAAAAACTGCACACAACCAACAAACATCCAAAGCATAATAATACTGAAGATCGGGTGTGGAATCGTCCGTACCCCGCCCCACACGGGCCCGTTTATATATATATAAATATATATTATTTTATTATTATTATTTTATTTATTTTTTATTTTTATGATGTTATTATTATTATTATTATTATTATTATTATTACTTTTAGAACTAAGGAATATATATACAAGGCCTGGTTTAATGAGGGTCTTGGCCAGACCCTAATTCCAGTATGTCTATCGGTTTTGGAGGATTACTACCTCCGAGACGGCTTCGAATGGTCCATCGATGTATGACTTTAATCGATGTCCATTAACTTTAAACTTTTCGCCATCAGAATTTAAAATATCGACCGTCCCATACTCAAAAACTGACTCAACTATATAAGGATCTGTCCAAAAAGATTTTAATTTTCCTGGGTAAAGACGTAAACATGTGTTATATAACTAACACGATCGCCAACCTGAAACTTTTTGTTTCCTTTTAAATGGGTGTTGTGTAAACGTTTAGTCTTTTCTTTGTAAGACCAGGAATATCCGTATGCCAATGTTCTTAGTTCCTCAAGCTCGTGAATTTGATCTTTCCGGTTTTTACCGGTGGACATTAGATCGAAGTTTACTGCTCTAAGAGCCCAATAAACTTTGTGTTTTAGTTCTACAGGTAGATGACATGCTTTCCCATAAACAAGTTTGAAGGGTGTTGTTCCTATGGGGGTTTTGTAAGCTGTCCTAAGGGCCCACAAAGCACCATCTAACTTTTCAGCCCAATTTTTGTGATTCATCCCAATAGTTCTTTTGAGGATCCTTTTTATTCCTCTATTCGAGACTTCTACTTGCCCACTAGTCTGAGGGTGATAGGGTGTTGCCAATTGGTGGTGAACTTCATATCGTGCTAAAACTTTATCCATTAGGGAATTGAAAAAGTTAGTACCTTTGTCGCTGATTAAGGCTTTTGGAGTACCGAATCGTGAAAATAACATTTTCAGAAATCGTACAACAACCCGAGCATCTTTAGTGGGGAGAGCTTGCGCTTCAACCCATTTAGAAACGTAGTCAACTACTACTAGGATGTATTTATTTCCGAATGAGTTAGGAAATGGTCCCATGAAATCTATTACCCATACATCACAGACTTCACATATTTGAATGCCTTTTGACCCATCTCATTCTTGGCTGAGATGCTCTCGGCTCTTTGACAAGCATTGTATGCTTGGATCAAAGCATGTGTGTCTTTATATATGGTGTGCTAGAAAAATTTTGCATCGAACACTTTTCTAACCGTGGTGACGGTACTGTGGTGTCCACCAATTGGTCCTTCATGGCAGTATGTGAGAATATCTAAGGATTCCTTTCCTGATACACGCCTTCGAACGACTTGATCGGCTCCTATCCTAAACAAGTAAGGGTTTTCCCAGAAGTAGAACTTAAGGTTGGAGAAGAATTTCTTCCGTTGTTGACGAGTTAGCCCTTTTCTTAGGATTCCACAAGCGAAATAAGCAAACCAAAGACTTTCATCCTCTTCTTTCATGAACGCTTGGATATGCATGAGAACTTCGTGTGGAAAATTATTATGGATAATTTCCTTGTGATGTTCTTCTAAAGCTGGGCATTCTAAGCGTGAAAGATGGTCTACCGCTACATTCTCTGCTCCTTTCTTGTCCTTGACTTCTATGTCGAATTCTTGGAGTAGTAGAATCCATCGGATAAGTCTGAGTTTTACATCTTTCCTGTTGAAAATGTATCATATGGCGGCATGGTCAGTGTAAACTATGATTTAGAGAGAACTAAGTAAGATCTAAATTTTTCAAAGGCAAAAACTATGGCTAATAACTCTTTTTCTGTATTGGTGTAATTCTCTTGTGCATCATTAAGAGTTTAACTAGCATAGTAAATTGGGTGAAAATGTTTTTCTTTGTGTTGTCCGAGTACGGCTACAACTGCAAAGTCACTTGCATCGCACATGATTTCGAATGGAATGGTCCAATCGTGTGTAGTCATGATCGGTGCTTTGACAAGTTTGTCTTTTAATATGTTGAATGATTCTAACACATTCTCTGAAGCATGGGGGTGTGTTTTGCTGTTTTCTTTGATTTTTCTTTGTCTTTTCATTCGTTTCTTCGTTTGAGGCTTGGATTCACCTGAAAATACATTTTGACATGATAAGTAGTTATTTTAACTATATTATATGATAGAAGTTGTGGTTTTTAGTGATTATTTGATGCTAAAAAGATGTATATTTTTATATACATCAATCTACTACGTCATTTGATGATAAACTGAAGAGGAAACTCGTGGATCTTTTTGAGGTTGATGATGAAGCAACCATGTCGGCAAGTAAGTTAAAGGCAGTGAGTGTGAAGACAAGCCCACCGCGAGTGATGCAATTCTTAATGAGGGTGTGAAACTTTTAACTCCAAAATTGGAGAAGGTTTCAAAGTGAAATATTATGATTTGGGAATAAAGACAATGAATATATTTCATTGTTATCATTGAAGATTTGAGACTTTTTGGTTTATTATGTTTGATTTGGTTTGTTAGACTCACCATCTATGTTTTATGTTTGTTTGGATAATTTTTGTCATCTTTGGACGTTTTGTTTTATTCACCACTGAAATTAAATTTAAACTTTAAATATACTTTTTTTATCTCATATAATCATCAATAATTGGATATTTTGATGTTTGGCTTTTAATTCAAAGACAACAAACTCTCAATTTATATGTTTCCTAATTGGATATTTTGATGTTTGGCTTTGTTTTGGTCAAAAATAGGCTTAAGGATAATGTAACCAAATTTGTTTAGTGAAGTATAGTGCTTGTATAACAATGGTAAATGTGTAGTAAATATGAACACTAACGCAGAGATTTGTTGTAAGTAAAAGCCCTTGATCGGATTAGGGATCACCGGCAAATAAACTCGGGTGATGAAAAATCGTCTATCACCACTTTATTAATAAAAAATATGTTACAATGGTGGAGCTAAAGATCGGCGAATACAATAATTTATAAGTATAAGTGGTGTAGCTAGAATAATCTCTGCGAACTAGAGTGTGTAAGTTGTGTGTGCCCTAGGCCAAACATAGCTCAATTAATATAAAAAAAATTAATAAGCTACTTTCCCTACAAATCCACCATTATCTCCATGATACGTTGCACCTGATTGTCCACGTGCTAAACTCCATGGACCTGCGAATAAATAGGTGGACTGAGTCTCTTAGCCGGTATACCTGTTAAACAAAACACCATTTAAAAAGATACAACCGTTAGTGAATGATTAGTCATGAGGATCCTTGATCCTGCATAACTTGGAACATATCTTAAGGATAACTGATCCAAAGGTCACATTAGAATAACGTATCCTCAGCACAAAAAGCTGTGCCCTAACAATTTCCCCCAAAATGGCGGTTGTATGTGGATAACAGCTGTCATTTTGAATTTCAAATTTTCTGCAAAAAAATACGATTAGACGTGATAGGTCAGATGCAATTATCACATATCATAATTTAATACCTCCTGCCGATATATGATATCACCATTATTCATTTATAATCACATTTTTGGCGACCAAACAGGTATCATTTCATCTCCTTTATTTTCGTCTTCTTTTTATTATGTCTGTGATTTCTGTCCCGTCTTCTTCCGAACAGTTGGACTATAGAGATCTTTGACCCTAAGGTTTTCTTACTAACCCCTCATCGTATATTTGTAAATTTACCGACCCAGAGATCGATGACCTCCGCCCATTATTTCTGGCTGGTACCATTTTTCGACCGTTTAATTCTGGTGTCCTAAGCGATTGCGCTTCCAAAACTTGGATTTTCTTTTCGGCACAACCCACAGGTATCCTTTCATCTCCTTTATTTTCGTCTTCTTTTTATTATGTCTGTGATTTCTGTCCCGTCTTCTTCCGAACAGTTGGACTATAGAGATCTTTGACCCTAAGGTTTTCTTACTAACCCCTCATCGTATATTTGTAAATTTACCGACCCAGAGATCGATGACCTCCGCCCATTATTTCTGGCTGGTACCATTTTTCGACCGTTTAATTCCGGTGTCCTAAGCGATTGCGCTTCTAAAACTTGGATTTTCTTTTCGGCACAACCCTTTTTAATCGGCGATTCCTATCCATTTCCATTGTTTACCCAAAGATTTTTTTTTACCTTAAACGGCATCAGCTACATTCAAGTAATGTCGATGCTTTGGAGAGTATTGCACACCATTTAGAGAATCATTGAAGAAGAGGGTATCGAATTCGGGTTATCGGAGCTATCGTATCTCTATACCTTAGTCACCCACGACTCTAATTTTTTTGTCTTGAAGTCAAAGCCACATCAACCAACTCCCATTTCCAAAGCCACCCAAAATGGTGCTTTTTGGAAAAACCAGTTCTTCTTCGTTAAAAAAAAATTCTATCCCTGGTGGGTCTGATCTACCCAAAAGGTGGATCAAGAAGGGTAGGATCCTGGATCCTTAGACAATGCCAAGAGAATAACATATCCTTTATCTAACCATTTCATTCTTGTTTCTCAGTTGATAACTTTTCTTTGCTGGCCGAGCTCCCTGGAGTTGAAGAGAGGGTGAAGAAATTTCTTTCGTTGGATCCAGAAATTAGAACCTTTCAAGCCAAGTTCACTTAAGCCTTCCAAAAGTCGATCTCAGAATCAATAAGAAACATGTCTAGTAAGAAATTTAATAGCATTATTTGATATTAATTGAAAATAAGAGAAACCTTATCTTTACGTTTTACTTTATAGGTACTCAGAAATCTGGTAAATTTGTTTCTCAGTTCTCACTAGAAGACATTGACTGTATTATTGTGAAGAAGGATACTCCAAAGACCACACAAGTTCATAAGTCGTGTCCGGTAACAACTCGCGTTAAGTCTGGAGCTTCCAAGAGAAAGAAGACCGCCGAGCCAGAAGGCCCGTTTGAGGCTGGAACTTATTTCGTTGTAATGAACAGGCCATGGATTCTGCCAAGAGCTAGTATGACAAGATGGTCAAGGACTATGAAGAGACCCTGTCGGGAATGAGGTCTATGGTCTTTGCTAAGGACAAGACGATCTCCAAGCTGACCAAGGAGAAGAAGCAGGATGAGGAAAACACATCCTCAGTTGAGGCTCAGCTGCAGGAGGAGGTGACCCGTGCTACTAATGAATCAAAAATCTGGGCCGCCAAGTCAATTTCTTCAATCCAGAATCAAGATTATGACTGAGGCTAATGATCCTTCCTTTGAAAAGTCGGCATGGGATTTGGGAAAGTGGAAGCAGGATCTGGCAGTGTTGGGCGGTGGCGAAGATGAAGCTGGTGAAAGCACGGATACTGCGGCTGGTGGTCAAGAAGCTTAGATGGCTAAAGCGGAGAAGGATGTAGTGACTGAAGAGGAGGCTGCTAAAGTGGGCAATGAAGGATAGAGAAGACAAGGCCCGAGCCCACTTTTTATATTTGTTTATGTTTTGATGAATATTTGATGGTTTGTACTAAGACAAAAGTTAACTAGGGTAAAGAAATCTGTGATCCTTAAGACAATTATGAGGGGTAGCAAAGATGGATGGATCCTCTTCTTTCGGGGATGAAGCCTTTGATGCCTCTTTCCTTTATCTTTCTTGCACTTTAAAACTGTTAGTAACACCTGCTTAACCTGGGTGGATGGTCCATCTTTTGTATGGTCCGGGTTAAGATTTTTGGTAAGCCCAAGTGACTTTTTAATAATAATAACTTAAACCTTTTGACTATTTGCCTATTGTTTATTATTATGAAATGATAGTTGTTATAGTTTAGATTCATAAAAAGTTTGAAGAAAAGTTTTAATAAAAGTTTCAAGAGTGAATTATCCTTGTAAAAACATATTAAGGATCCTGGATCCTTGAATTTAAGAATTTATAAAGATTTAATCTGAATAAATGTAAATTGATAAGTAAAGATCATACCATAAGGTCTGATTAGACCTAAGTTACCAAAAATGTGAATGCTTTCACGATCCTTGTAGTTTGACTTAAGATACCTGATGCAAATAGCTTATCATATAAACTGGGATTACACCCAACAAAATGGGGACAAGCCCAAATAAACTGGGGACAAGCCCAACAAACTGGGGACAAGCCAACAAACTGGGGCTAAACCCAAATAAACTGGGTACAAGCCCAACAACCTGGGGACAAACCCAAATAAACTGGGGACAAGCCTAACAAACTAGGGACACGCCCAAATAAACCGGGGACAAGCCCAAATATACGGATGTTAAACTGGGGACTCAACCGAACCGGGATTTAGCCCAAACGTGAGTGACGTGAAAGCGCCAAAACCTTGTGTATGGTACGTCTACCATTAATTCGTAGTATCCTCCATATAGCCGAAAGCAATGAAATTGTCAGCCACTAAGCGTGTATTCGTCCCATTTCCCTGAATATACTTTGGATAGCGTGCGCTACAGGCGAGAGTGTAGAAACTCTAATTCGTGAGAAAGGTGAAAACCTTTAAACCTTAGAAGGTGTGATCATCGGGGATTGCACGTTAATCGTGGGATTAGACCAGAAAGATGTTGATGTACCTTAAACATGGGGGAGAGGTGGCCAACCTCTTAACCGTTGAATTTCTTATTAAAATCTCTACAATCTTAAAGCGTGGCAAAAACAAGTATTAAGAATATAGTTTCCTTCGGTAAGTAATATAAATCTGAAATGATAAGATAAAATTAACCAAATTTAGGGTCATTGATCTTGATCTTGATTAAACGAAGTATTTCTTAAGATGGATAGCATTCGATGCTCTTGGCAGTCGGTCTCCTTCCATGGTAAGTAGATGATATGCCCCCTTTGCTGCTTCTGATTCAATCAAGTAGGGGCCTTCCCACTTTGGTGCAAGCTTTCCATCTGTGGGATTAGTTGTATTTTGGAAAGCTTTCCTTAAGACCAAATCTCCTTCTTGAAATCTTCGAATCCTGATGTTCTTGTTGTATGCTCCCGCTATCCTTTGTTGGTATGATGTCATTCTGATCTTTGCTAGGTCCCTGAGCTCATCAACAATATTGTTGGCATGAGGATCACGGATGCTTGTTCTAGCAGTAGGAACCACCATCTCTGTAGGGATCACAGCTTCTGCTCCAAACACCAATGAGAAGGGTGTTTAACCTGTTGCATTTATGGGTGTTGTTCTATCAGCCCAAAGAACATAAGGAAGTTCCTCAGCTCATTTGCCTTTCTTGGATCCTAGATTCTTCTTCAAGTTGTTGATGATAATCTTGTTGCTTGCTCTGCTTGACCATTGGCTTGAGGATGAACTGGTGTAGAAGTGATCATCTTGATGCCCCAACTGTCACAAAAGTTAGTAGTTCTTTTTTCAATAAACTGTGATACATTATCACAAACAATTTGAGATGGGATACCAAATCTAGTTATAATATTTTTGCCTCAATCCATTTAGAGAAGCAATTTGTCATAGAAAGCATAAAGACCTTTACGGCTGGTGCCTTTGGTAGCTTGCCAACAATATCCACTCCCCATTACATGAAAGGCCATGAAGAGGATATATGATACATTGGTTCTGCTGGCTGGTTAAGAATGTTTCCATGCCTTTGGCAAGCATCACACTTCCTTGAGTATTCCATGGCATCCTTCTTCATTGTTGGACAGAAGTATCCAGTCCTAAGTATCCTGGAGAATATAGCTCTTCCCCCTGTGTGGTTGCCGCAATCACCTTCGTGGAAGTCTTGAAATATCTCCTGTATTTCAGGATCCTCGATGCATCTCAAGTAGGGACCTGCAAGAGAATTTATATATACAGTATATTGTAAAATAATGAACTGTGATACCTTTATTCTGAAAGCTTTATGGTTCTTCCCTGTGGGGATTTCTCCATCTTGGGGGAACTTCTTGATTGGAAGGATCCAAGATCCTGCTTTTGGAGAGGATGAATGATCTTTAAGTTCTTTCGTGCGATCCGCTGTCACCTCCATAGCTTCCTGCTTTCCAATTGCCATAGACAATATGTGATTGATGGGTATCTTTACATCATCCAGTATCTTCAAGGATGATGCTAAATTTGCTAAGGCATCTGCCCCAACATTTTATTCTCTCGATACATGCATGATACTATACAACTCGAAGGATTTCACTAATTTCTACACAATTTCTAAATACTTGATCATATTCTCACCTTTCATGGTATAAGAACCGTTAAAATGGTTAGTTATAATTAAGGAATCTATATAAACATGAAGATACCCGATCCTCAATTTTTTGGCTAAAAGTAAACCTGCGATAAGTGCTTCGTACTCTGCCTCATTGTTGGTGGCTTGAAATTCACATGCAATGGACTAGGGTATTATGTCCCCCTGTGGAGATTTCAATAGGATACCTAATCATGTTCCTCTTACATTGGATGCTCCATTTGTGAAGAAGATCCAAGGATCCTTAGTTTCTTCTAGTTGCTGGACCTCTAGATCAGCTTCCTTTTGCATGTCACTACTGAAATCAGCCACAAAGTCTGCAAGCGCTTGTGACTTAATGGTTGTTCTAGGCTCATATTGAAGATCATTTGCGCTCAGCTTCACAGCCCACTTGGTCATCCTTCCTGACAATTCTGGCTTTCTAAGCACATTCTTAACAGGATAATTAGTCCTTAAAATAATAGTATGTGTTTCAAAATAATGTCTCAACTTGGTTGAGGCCATAATTAAAGCAAGAATTAATTTCTAAATGTGAGAATATATGGCCTCTGCGACTAAGAGGATTTTACTTACATAATATAACGGATACTATTGACCTTCATAATCCTTGGGCAGAACAGCACTGACTGCATTACCTGAAACGGCTAAGTATAGGGACAACGGCTCACCATCTACTGGTTTCATCAAGGATGGTGTTGAGGATAGATAATCCTTAAGAGCCTTCAGTGCATCCTCATGCCTTTGAGTCTATTCAAACTTCTTATTCTTCCTCAATATATCATAGAAGTCTTTGCACTTCTCTGAGGATATGGAAATGAATATGTTTATGGCAGCAATCCTTCGCGTCAGTCTTTGGACACCTTTAGCATTCACAGAAGACTTCAAATTGATGATGGCTTCAATCTACTCAGGAATTGCTTTTATTCCCCTCTTAGTCACAATATATCCTAGGAACTTCCAAGCCTTAACACCAAAATTGCATTTTGAAGGGTTTAGCTTCATATTGTACTGATCCAGGATGTTGAATGCTTCTTCAAGATCTTTGAGATGATCCTCAGCTTTCTTTGACTTCACTACCATGTCATCTATATAGATTTCCATGGTCTTTCCTAGCTGATTCTTGAACATCATGTTGACCAATCTTTGGTATGTTGCCCCTGCATTTCTTAGTCCGAACGGCATAGCAATATAACAATATATTAGGAGTCATGAATGTTGTATCCTCTTGATCAAATGGTTCTATTTGAATTTGTTGAAATCCAAAGGAATCATCCATAAAAGTGAGCATTTCATGTCCTTCCATGGCATCCACCATGGAGTCAATGTGTGGTAAGGGGAAAGGATCATTGGAACATGCCTTATTTAAATCAGTCTAATCGACACATACCCTCCATTTTCCATTCTTCTTAAAAACCACCACTACATTGGCTAACCATCTTGGATACTTTACCTCTCTTATCGTACATGCTTTGAAAAGTTTTTCGACTTCTTCCTGGATAATGATATTTCTTTCAGGCGCAAACTTCCTCCGTTTCTGGTGGACAGGCCTGATAGAAGTATCTATCCCTAATTTATGTGTAATAATATTTTTTGATATACCTGTCATATCAGAGTGTTTGAAGGCAAATGTGGACTTCCTTTGTTTGAGGAAGGATACCAAATCCTCTTCAATGTTGTTGAGGATATTGGATCCTATATACCCCTTTACATCTGGATCCTGGGGTCCAAGGATACTTATTTTAAATCTTTTTCCTGGGCCTCCGGTGCCTCTCTTGAATTGTGCATTGATTGTTATGCGATGGTTTGCATCGTAGCTGGCCTCATAGAGGAAGTATAGTAGTTCCTTGCCTCCGCTTGATCACTGTCTATCTTCACTACTTCCCATGGGGTTAAGAGTTTGATACATTGATGATAGGTGGAAGCTACTGCTTTCATCTCATTTATCTAGGGCCTGCTAAGTATTACATTAGAACACGACAAGTTATCTACAACACAAAATTTTTGAAAAGAATTAACTCCCTCAATGTAAATAGGTAGTTTGATGTCCCCCAATGTGTTTTGATTTCTCCACTAAAACCAACAAGGACAGACGATCTTGGTTTGATTTCTGATTCAGGGATGTTCATTTTCTTTAGTACATCGTATTGAATTATATTCACTGAACTCCCGCCATCAACGAGGATCCTGTGAACATAGTGATTAGCAATAAGTAAAGTAATGATCAAACCGTCATGGTAAGGATCCTGAAGGTGCACACGATCCTCTTCATCAAAGGTTATAACCCTTTAATCAGTTAACGTGGTTGTCTGGATTTGTCTTTCACCATTCTCCAATTTGGTTTCCTTGGCATGTCGTTTCGCCGAGAAGAATGAGGTTCCACATATGTCCAAACCCCCGGAGATAAAATTTATAATTTGTTCATCAGGTGGTGGTGGAGTTGCTTTCTGTGGGATTTCTTCAGGATCCTGGATCCTTGATTTCTTTCTTCCCATCAGCTCCTTGAAGTGACCCTTGCTCAAAAGATATCCAATTTCTCTTCTCAGACCGATACAATCATCGGTCATGTGTCCGAAATCTTCATGGAATGCACACCATTTGGACTTATCCTTGAAGGATGTTGATTTCTCATTTTTTCGAGGTCATCTTGCTTTTTCTCCAAGATATCTCATAGCACATATTAAGCCATGAGTATCAACAGAGAAGCAATGCTCGGAAATTCTTGGATAATCCTCATCATCACCGTCCTCTTCTTCTACCGCACGGACAGCATAGTTGTTGAACTTTGAATACGTTTTGGGATTGTTGTTCCTGAATGAGGATCCTTGTTTCTTGTCAGGTGACTCATTTTTTGTTGGTGTTCCCAACCGTTCTTGGATACTTTTATCATCCTCCAGTCTTATGAACCTAAGTGCCCTGTTCTTGACTTCATATAATGTTCTGCATGGGTTCATAACAAGATCATTATAAAATGGGGAGCCCTTTTGTAACCCCATATTGAATGCCTCAACCGTTGTAGCCATGTCAAGATTTGGGAATTCTAAGGCCTCCCTTCCAAAATTGGTGACAAAATCCCTTAAGGAGTCATCACGAAGTTGGACAGCCCGATTTAAATCACTAGTTAATTTCTCGAATGTTCTACTACAAGAAAATTGGCTTTTGAATAAATTAACTAAGTGTGAAAATGAGGTAACAGAGTTGGGAGGAAGACTTAGCAGCCATTTAAGAGTGGATCCAGTTAATGTGAATCCAAAACCTTTGCACAGGTAGGATTCTTTAAGCCTTTCCAGAATGGGATTGATTTTCATTCTCTCCCTGTACTGAGCCACATGCTCCTATGGATCGATTGAGCCATCGTAAACCTTCTTGTTGGGTGTTTGGAAGTGTTTTGGGATTTCAGCATCACATATTGGTGGAGCAAACCTCGATAGCTTATGGCTTCCTTTGGAATTTCAGGAATGGGTCGAACCACTCCTGGAACACTGGATATCATATCCTTCAGTTTCTGTAGTTCCTTGGCCATGGCTAGATTGATATTTGTATCCTGCGTAAAACCAAGGTTAGTGTCTAAAGATATATGATTATAAAGGTTACCTCTTTGTTGACTAAACGTTGGCATCCTAGAAGAGCATCCTGGATAAGAAGCATTAGCTATGATAGTTGGCCCACCAGAGGCAATGATCTGCATAGGGATGAAGTCTCCCTTATGAACTTCCGACGACCTTTGGTGTTGAAGTCCCGAGGATCCTTGATTTTGCATGAAGGATCCTTGAGGTTGAAATTTGAAGGATCCTTGAGGTTAAAAGTTGAAGGATCCTTGATGAAACAATCCAGAGGATACTGGCTGAAGGATGTATGATCCTTGCTGAAGGAATAAGGATCCTTGAATTTGCTGACCCATGGATCCTGGTTGAAGGATGGATTGTCTTTGTTGGAAGATCAAGGATCCTTGAGTATGTTAACCCATGGATCCTAGTTGAAGGATGGATGATCCTTGCTGAAAGAACGATGATCCTTGAGTTTGCTAACCCATGGATCCTGGTTGAAGGATTGATGATCCTTGCTGGAAAATCGAGGACCCTTGTGTATGCTGAGCCATGAATTCTGGAGTAGTGAAATCCAGCATCCTAGGCATCAAGGGAGTCTGATCCTCCACTGGCCTCTTTGTCTTCTTGAGATATCTATCTTGCGTAGGATCTTCTGGTTGGTCCTGTTCTACTGCTCCATGTACGCTTTAACCGGTGAAAACATAACAGAAACATCATTGTTAGAAGTTACCACATAAGTGGCAGCAGTGGATTTTAAGCCTTGGAAGACATGAGTTTGCATCTTGCTCCCAGCAGCGTTGGTCCTTTGTACAGGTAATGAAGATCTTCTATCCCGCGGGTGGAGGAGGCATTGGCAATGAAGATTTTGATGAAAGAGAAAGTGATGAAGGCATGATGGTTGAAGCAGAGGTTTGTTGAGAGGCCATTGGTAATGGTATAGGTTGGAAAGGTTAAAAAATTATGAAAAATATTCTGGATTAAAGCACCAATTGCCCCACGGTGGACGCCAAATTGTTTTGGTCAAAAATCGGTTTAAGGATAATGTAACCAAATTTTTTTAGTGAGGTATAGTGCTTGTATAACAATGGTAAATATGTAGTAAAGATGAACAATAACAAAGAAATTTGTTGCGAGTAAAAGCCCTTGATCGGATTAGGGATCACGACACAAAATTCCGGGTGATGACAAATCGTCTTTCACAACTTTATTAATAAAAAAATGTGTTACAATGGTGGAGTTAAAGATCGGTGAATACAATAATTGCTAAGTGTAAGTGGTGTAGCTATAATAATCTCCGCGAACTAGAGTGTGTAAGTTGTGTGTGCCCTAGGCCAATCATAGCTCAATTAATATACAAAAATTAATAAACTACTTTCCCTACAAATCCGTCATTATCTCCATGATACGTTGCACCTCATTGACCACGTTCTAAACTCCATGGTCTTGCGAATACATAGGTGGACTGAGTCTCTTAGGCGTTATACCTGTTAAAAACAACACCTTTCAAAAAGATACAACCGTTAGTGAATGATTAGTACTGAGGATCATTAATCCTGCGTAACCTGGAATATATCTTAAGGATAACTGATCCAAAAGTCACATGAGAATAACGTATCCTCAGCGCAAAAATCCGTGCCCTAATAGGCTTTTAATTTAAACTCAATGAACTCTCAATTTATTTGTTTCCTAAACTGCACCCGTGTAAATCGCAACATTTCCGAAAGACAAACTCTAAAATTACTTGATCTAATAGTCGATATAATTATTTATTTATGTATTAACTTGATAATTTACAATCTAAATAATCAATGCCTATATAATTCCAATCATGTTGAAATACAAACTATACATTATTACATATGCATTTTATACATGTGCATAACATACTATTTGTAACATTCAAAAATATTTTTTGTGTTGTTTAATATTTTATAATTTAGTTATTAAAAACGACCGCCTGATGCGCCTAGGCGCTATTTTTAGGCGATACGCTGATTTAGCACTTCTAAATAGGGAAGGCGCAATTCTAGGAGAAATTTCAGTTTTTTTGAGTTTTTGTAAATTATTTTATGATTTTATTTTTGATTTTTCATTAACAAAGCTACCTAAAATAAAGTCAAATTTACTTAATTTAATCCAATCTTTCTATATGATCATTGACATTTCTGAATGATGTTTTTTTAGTTTAATTTGCTTTGCTAAATTCCCATTATATGATTTAAACTTTAAAACTAAAATTTAAAGGTGGACTTTTTAATCTAGAATAAAATTTTTTTGTTCTAGAAATTGCAGAGCATAATTAGTAGTCCGATCTAAACTTAAATGTGTAAAGCTGACTTCAATTAGTTGGTGACTGCAAAACTTTTGTTGGCTACTGATGCTATTAAACTTTAGCTTTTGGTATTGGATAATTTTAATGTTTTTGAACTTTTGATATTGGATAACTTTTGGCATTGAAACTATGTGATTCAAGGTTTGGAATACATAAATGTATTTTGTATTTATTTTTCATTGTGCGATTTATTTTCTCTGGCCGTTGTTTTTTTTTTTTTTTTTGCGCCTTGTGCCTAGGCCTTAGGCAAGGCCTATGCGCCTTCAGTGTGCCTAGCGCATTTGATAACTATGATAATTTTAAACCATGTTAGCTAAATTTGAAAGAAATATAACAAAATCCTCATCCATAAGTTTATTCCATCTCATTAAAAATTAATAATATTTGTTTTTTTATTGAAATTAATTTCTATATTTTATAAGTGGTAAGCCTTCATATAGTCATATTAAGAAGAATGTGTAATTATGTTTTAAAAATAAATTAAATCCATAATTAGAACGGCCCATTATTACTTAATAAACAACCATGTCCATAACCTTATTCATTAACGACTCTTCATTATTAACTATGTTCTTCTAAAATAAATCCTCCACCTTCAATGGCATATCTCTAATATTTAATATTGAAACATGTGCCTTCGAAGCTCAGTATCATACATCCTTTCAATTGCGTGTCTCAAATACTTAAACTTGTGCCTTCAATTGCGTATCTTTCATCACCAAGATGGAGAATGTAAGTATCTTTTTACCATTACCATTATCGCTGCATAGTAACCCTATTTATAACTTATTGATTGCCGATTTTAAGTGAAATCAATAATATAGTCGTTGATGGTTTTTTATTATTATTATTATTATTATTATTATTATTATTATTTCATATAAGAATTCTTAGAAGTCACAGGATGAATGTTTGAATGTTTTAATGTTTTTAATCCTAAATGTTATTATTGTTGATTATTGTTGTTTATTAACCCTAATAACAAAGTCTTGATTGTTTAATTTTAATATTTAATTGCTCTGTTTTTTGGGTGTTTATTTTAGTATAATATGCTGCTGAAATACTATTAGTAAATTAGATATTTCGTTTCCATTTTATTTTTATTCTAATTTTGTTAGTTTTTTATTCAACCTTAATTTCTTATTAATTTGTTATAAATGCTACCGAATAAAATATGGATTTGCCAACCGTGTGCATTTTCTATGACTCTTTTAATCCACAATTAGTATGTATTAAACCATATTATTTTAAATAAACATCTATCATATATCTAAACGAAACATTTAAAAGCTCTCTAGTTGCTCCATGCATTCTCTCAAGCCATCATATTGCATTATTGTAAATAGAGGTTTCTCATGCATTTGACCCGAATTAACGGGTATGAGTCTTACCAAACTCAAATAATCATTAAACGGGTTATAACATCTCATTAAATTAAAAATTAATTTCATCAAATATTTGATATAAAATTCCTAAAAATAGGGAAATACTAAAAATTAATATCTTATTTTTTTAAAAAAGATATTATTATAATTAAGAAATAATTTTATAGCAAAAAAATAAGCGGGTTATGGGTCTCACCAAACTCATATAGCTTTTAAAAGGGGTTGTAACATCTCATTTATTTGTGAAACCCTTTCATCATCAAATTCAGTTACATTATTTATTTCCAACGCCCTGCTTGCGGTGCGCGCACATAATGTATATATGTGTGAACCCTCGGGTGGGCAAAAGTAAAATTGCACTAATTTTGACGTTATTTTACTAATCTCGTGAAAATAACGTTAAACGTGGCGGAAGGTTAATCAGGCATCATGTGGTGGCGTTGATAGCCGAAAGACAATGGCACATGCACCAATCAGCCGGTGTCCCGATGATTGAGTGCTATGTGCCTTATGTCCAAGGCTTGATGCAAAACTACTATCGAGCCGGAGGTCTCACCGGAAGCAGCCTCTCTATCCCTATGGGATAGAGGTAAGGCTGTCTACATCTTACCCTCCTCAGACCCTACCATAGCATTGCTATTGGTGGGATATACTGAGTACGATGATGATGAATTTCCATACAACAAATAAAAATAAAAAAATCCAAACAAATATATAAATATTAAAATCGAATAATGTAAAACAACCCCGTAATACGGGGGATATATATGTATGTATGTATGTATGTATATATGTATATGTATGTATGTATGTATGTATGTATGAAACATTTAAAAGCTCTCTGGTTACTCTCTGCATTCTCTAAAGCCACCAAATTGTTTTATTTGTAAATGGAGGCTTCTCATGCATTTGACCCGAGTTCACGGGTATGGGTCTCACCAAATCCATATAGCCCTTAAACGGGTTATAACATCTCATTAAATTAAAAAATAATCTCATCAAATATTTGATATGAAAATCCTATAAATTAGGGATATGCTAAAATTAAATCAGATTCTTTTTATAAAAAGATATTATTAAAAATTAAAAAAAAACTTTATAGTAAAAAAAGTAAGCGGGTCATGAGTTTCGCCAAACCCAGATAGCTTTTAAACCGGGTTATAACATCTTATTTACTTATGAAACTCTTTCATTATCAAATCTTAAGTATATTATTAACTTCCTTACAATAAATAAAATTAAAACAAAAAAATATATATAACAGAAACGAAAAATATAAAACAATCCCGTAATACGGGGGAATAAAACTAGTATTATATAAACATATGTTATTGTGAGGCAGTTTCTATCGGCGACTTTTTAGATGTATTATTGTTTTAATTTTATGTTCTTCCAAACCAGTTTTGTTAACAAATATTTGAACCAGGTGCAGTTATGCACCCAGTTGTATTGTACCACTCAAACAGGGACTGATATATGGAAATTCAGTTTGTAAACCAAAAATACGTTTTTGGAAATGGCTGGCTACAATTTATACAAGACAATCAATGTGTATTTGGTGATGTTTTGGTTTTCTCTCCCACTAATGTACATGAGTGGACATTCATTTACGCTAGAGATCAACCAACACATGACGACATGGTTCTTGATGCGATTGTTGATTAACCGACTCTAAAATACTTTTAAGAATTTGTCATTGTATTTAGGTTATTATTTTTTGAATGATTATTTTAATTTAAAATATTTTCAACCTATGTTAGCCATTGAGGGATGATCAGATTGTATCCATATGTCGACCAACGCCAAGAGACAATGAAAATATTTATGTTAAGGTTGTTGACGGAATTACATGGATGCTTTATATACGGACGGCCAAATGTACTTCTCCTAAATTTGGTGTGGTTGGGCCATGGGAAAAGGTAGCCAGACATGTTAACCTAGAGGTAAATGACTATGTCGTCTTTCAATGTGTTAATGGCACTACATTCAGAATGTATGTTTTTGATAACCGTGGTATCATAACTTGTATGTACTTGTAACCTTAGTTTTTCAATTAATATTAAAAAAATCTTTTACTAATATGTTTGTTTATTTTCGTAGGTGTTTATGCTACACTTATATTATAGTATTTGTTATATACTGCATTGTTATTTTTTAATGTAATTACTTCTTTCGTAATATTTTTTGTTTATTGAATTTTGAATTTCTTATTTTATTTAAATAACGATATACTATACAAATATAAAAATACAAGTCGGATGAGCTAAAACATTTTTTCTAATCATCTAAGTTTTATAGATATGTGTTATCTGTTAGAATTATAAATTTCTAATGTAAATCTAAATAGAATTGTAATTATTATTTTGATATAACTAAATTTATGTTTTATTATCAGTTATTTAATTTATAATGTAAAGTATATAAATGATTTAAAATGTTTTTAATAACAAAATTTGAAAATAGCTTTAATTATGAACAATACTCTACTAGATAGAGATAATTATTATCAAAACTGGAACCATAAAACCGCCGATTTGCTTATAATTACTCTGATTGAATATTAATTGTCATTTTGTTTTGCATACCAAACCTCTTTGAATCTCCATACAGATCATAATCTACAACCAAAAATGACCACAATTATAGATTAGAAATATTGTAGCGGATTGAGGAAATATGAGTTCATTTTTAGTGATTTATCTTCAATAGTACATCCAATCGGTTATGTTGTTCAGTAACCTGTTTAAACACCAAATTCATGAAATCAGAATTAGGAAACCATTTTCATTTGAAAAGGAAACAAATCTGATCAATATCATACACGAAATACTTGATGATCATGAGCAAGAGGTTGTCGTTGTTGTACATGTCTATGAATGGTTTTATTATCCGAATCAAAATGATGTTGTTATCAAGTTTGAAAATGGACAACAAAAAAGTTTGAAGGTTAAATTAGTGTTAGAATCAAATGATTTGGAATTGTTGAGAGAGTTGGATGATTTGAAGGTTGCTAATGGAAGAAAACAAATAGCACATATTGAGTTGGAACATGAGGTTAGTAATAAGGTGAAATGGTTATTAGAATGTGTTAATTATGTATATGATTTAGATGATCTTCCAAAAGATTTTGAGGATGAAGAAGAAGCTTAAGGTAACACACATTCCAGAAGTTATTTAAATTATTGGTATGCTTTAGTTACATAAGAATAAGGTAATGTTAGATTAAGTAATTAATACAGTCTATATGATATGCATCAGATTGTATTTTTAACATGTATTAAATTGTCTTTTGCAATTTTCGTTAAAGTTAAGACATATAATAGATATGTTCAAGTCTATTTATAGTTTGTAACTATTGTTTTTTATAGGATGATACCAATATGTTACACAATTATGTGGTTTTGAATACCATTAGGTTACACAATTATTTAATCGTATCATTCTGCCATTAGATTAGGTATAATGATACCAATAAATAATCCTACAGGTAATATACTTGTATTTAACAAGTTTTTAATGGTCAAATGAAACACATTACTAAATATGTTAAGATTTTAATTGTATATTTAATTAGGTTGTTTTTGTTTTGTTTTATTTCAGGTTGCGAAGCAAAATTAGTTTGTTTAGGTTGAATGTTGAAAAACTTGATGATGGGCTAATATGATAACAACATGTTTATGTCTTCTTATGGTTTTTTGTTGTTAGGTGTATAGTAACTTTTTGTAATTATAATATTTTAATATGTACAGGATATAAACGTTTAACCTTTTAGTAAAAAACTTATTTCAAATGATTGTGTTTGTTGAATATGTTATCTATAGTTAGGTGTTTTGTTTACTTGTTTTTCTATCTGTGTGTAATACAGGTTACTATCCTAGTTATATATAAATACATAATGTTATAACATGCATATCATCACTTATAAACAAATATAATATATAACTTATATATCAACAATATCAGGGATATTGTGCCCAAATCAACTCTAGAAATTTACGCGATAAATTAGATTAATATTCAAATTATATTCTATAGCTTGATTTCTCTTTTAGGAAACGTATGTCTAAGAATTTAATCATACATTGATAAAGGAAATATGAAATCAAACCTAAACATCATTTTTAATATTCCTAGTATATCACATAGTAAATATTCCTAGTATATCACATAGTAAAAATTAAATATATATATATATATATATATATATATATATATATATATATATATATATATATATGGAGAGGATCATGAGAGAATTCTATTTTATGGAGAGAACTAGAGAACTAATAATGAAGTATTTTTAATTTAATTAAAAAAAATTAAATATTTTTTCTTTCATCCTTCTTACATGTTGTTATTCTTCACCACAAAAAATATAAAAATTAAAAAAAAAAAAGTTGTAATGCATATATGCAATATATCGACTTTTTTTATAATGCATATGTGCAATAATGTGCATTTTGATGTTTGAAATAGTGTTGAATAGCATATATATATATAGTTGTTTGTATTGTATATTTGCAATAGTGTTATATTATATACAAAAATTTTAAAAAATCGATATAGTGCATATGTGCATTAGTGTTGTATTACAAATATGCAATAATGTGTTTTGCATACAATTATTAGTTTCGTATTTGCATATATTCAATAGTGTGTATTAGATAATGTATTTGTGTTGTATTATATACAATAAAACACAAATTTATATATACAATACACATTAATGCACATACGCATTACATCGACGGTTTTTTTTAGGAACAATATCATCTTATTAGAAGGAGGAAAGAAAAAAAATCACAAAATAATTTTTTAAAAATAGTTAAAAAATAATTCCTTACTAGTTCTCAAGTTCTCTAATTAAGAGGAGCTCTCTCTAGATCCCACCCCTATATATATATATACACACACACATACATATATATAGGGAAAAGATCCAATACAATAATACCTTAACGTAGAATAGGTACGTGAATCCCGTTTTGGACGAATCGATCCATGAAATCACAACCCAACATCTCGGAATCGTCAATACATATCCAATTAATCATTGGTTCACCGAAAAAACAATTTTGGATTGTTAATCGATCAATTTTTCCCTTTTTTTCACGAAACCGTTTTTGAGCGTTTTAGTTTTTGACTCAGCGATTTAGTTTTTTGTGAGCGTTTTCTGAGTGTTTTAGGTTTTTGCCTTTTAGCGTCTCGCGTAACTCTCGTACCTTAAGGCATTAATGTACAATATCTCTATCCTATATATATATATATATAGGAGGATTCAAATAAAAAAACTATTGTTTTGTAAGAAATATGAGAATGCTTTAAAATAAAGCAAACCACCCAAATAGGAAACTATACAATGTAAACAATAAACTGTACGGTTTTTAAAAACTACTAATCTCAACCACTAGATTCTAGATCTAAGGATCTAGATATCTTCCTATGCTTCTCAAAAAATTAGTGTATTTTACATTAACCTTACCATATATATATATATATATATGGGATGATTCAAGAGAGAAATGGATTTATTGCAAAAAAATGCGAGAAGTTAACTAGAGCCCTAGATTAAGAATGATCAATGGTTAATATTTGTTGTGGCATATTTGTAAATAATGGGTCAAAGATTTAATACAAAAAACATCGGAAGGGCATTGTAGTAAATTTGTGTAGGCTTATCAAGTGGCGGCACATTAAAGACCACCAAACATCACGGGAGTCAAACACATAATCTATTTCAAGAATGATAACCTTCCAACTTCGTCATCGATCCTGTATCCCATTGAACAATCATAATCATCTAGATATATCACCGATTTCTGAAATCTACATTATATTGTAGATCCGTCATCTTGAACAATCTATAAAAGGGGTTATCTTGGTTAATTATGCTAGGGGCGACAGTAAGATTCAGTTTATGTATATTATCTGTACCATTCTTGTTTCCGATGAAGCTTGGCAATGTTGTTTCAACTAGTGGGTGTGGATCCGATAGATGTAGGAAGTTTTGTTTGGGGAAAAAAGATTAGTTGTGTTTTCCTTTTTTTACTGGAATTGTTTTTTATATATGTTAATTCTTGTGTAGGTCAAAACAAAATGAAGGGGAAACTTAAAAAAAGGTAACCTGAATTTGATATTATGTGGTTACATGTGTTAAAATTCACGAAGTAAACGATTACGGTTTTTGTTAAAAAAAGGTAACCTGAATTTGATATTGTGTTTTTGTTGACTGTTTTTTTAGTGTAGTGTGGGTTTGATATGTTGATGTAGGGGTGTTAGTACGTGATTAAACTTATTTGTGTAGGTTTTGTAAGATGAAATATTTTAATTTGGAATGTTTTTGGATAATTGTGAAGTTAGTATCTATAGTTGCAGTCTTTTAAATTAAAAGTTTACTAAAGTTGTTCATGTGTTTCATGCGTAGGATAAATTAAGTTTATTCATGTATGGTTTGTATAGTTAGTATATATTAATATGAAGGTGTACTGATTATTTTTTAACAGTAACATAAATAAATAAATAAAAAATTGTACTTTGGTAATTAAATTTAAAAAAGTATGCATGGTTGTCTATTTTTTGTTATTTTATGTTGAGAAATTGTCACAATGTAGGTGACACTAGAAAAATATGTTGTTAGTTGGTAAATTCTCTTTTTTTTTAAATTCAGTTGTTATTGCAGTGGAGAAGAGTGATGCGACTAATGTTACCAAAAATGTAAAAAGTGGCAAAAGTGGGAAAAAAAGAATTGGAGGTATGGTTTTATAGAACCTTAAGGTATTTGTAAAAAATTATAAATAGAAGGTGAGTTTAAATCTTTTTTAATGTTGCGATTTTGTTGACAATGTAGGTTCAAGTTTAGATATGCAATATGAACAAGATATAGCCCAGAAATGCATGAAATAATGTTATTATAGTTAGTTTTAACAATTGTATGTGTGTTTAATTTGTTCAACTCAGTAGCATTATCTTAGGTATGTGTTAGTTTAAGTGTGATGTGCTAGATATCTTCGTCATATTAATTAGTTTGTTATGAGCTGCAAGTAATGTGTGATGTGATCTGTGTGTAGGTGATTGTAGGTAGCCTGTGTAGGATTCTTATGCAACATATTGAAGTGTCGTTGTGCTTTAGTTAATGTTAATGTTAATGTTTTTGTTATGTTAATGCAACATAATGAAGTGCTTTTGTTAGATTGATTGCATGATAAGCTTATGTTAATGTTTTTGTTTGTTTCAGTTAATATAATGAGGGGTGTATGTGAAATGTGACATTATCATTCTCTTGATTCTTATATTTATATTAGTAAGCATTAGAACACAAGTATTTAGTAAGTATTTGGTTTGGATAGTATGTTAGTGTAAGGTAGGGTATGAATGTGTATACAGGGATATGTTAATTGTTTGTTTTGATACATTTAATGTTTGTGGTAAAATGATATGAGTTAGTTTGATGTTTTCATATGTACAAAAGTGCAGTAATTTTGTATATTAATTTTGTATATTAATCAGTCACAATGCAGGTGTTGTGTGGGGGGGGGGGGATTGTGTCATCTGGCATTGGGTTATAATTTTAAGAATTTTACAGGTAATGCAGGTGGTAAAGGTAAAGCGGCCAACGTAACTACAACTGCTTCTAGCAGCAAACATCGAATGAAAAGAAACAGAGGTATGTTCTTCATGAGTATTACATGTGTCAAAAATAGAGTTATTAGGTTTAAAAGTAATAAGGTTAATGTTTTAACTAATTGTTCGACTGAATTTGGAATGTAGGTGCGAGCGTCACTGAACAAGATCCAATTGCCAAGAAAGGTATGACGACTCTCCAGCAAACTATATCTAACACGTATGTTCGTTTGCTGTATTTATAATATATGCTTTATTTTTATTTGTGTAGGTAAAAAAGGTGAACATGATATCAGAAAAGTAAAAGTGACATCAAAAGAAACGGTTCAAGAAGACGATGATTTCGAACAAAGGCAACCTGATGTATGTAATGTAGGAGGTGTGACGAAAAAAAAGTCTGGTGCAAAAACTGAAGACTTTGGAGTTCCAAGTATTAGGACCCGATCATCACCGCATTCTTTGTGGAAAGCGTTGAAGCATTTATAAAAAACAAAAAGAAGCGGTTATTGAGAAGTTGTTGCGGTTGAATGTTGCTGGTATCCCATCGTTATTAGGTCTTTACGTTGTTGACCAGTTTGACAGTTCGACAATGAGCATAAAGGTTGAAAGTGGTTGTATCGCTATAACTAAGGAAATCATACATTAGTTGACTGGGTTAGAAGTTGGAGGTGTTAGGGTTGACAGAATTGAAGCAATGAAGAATGAAGGATGTTAGCAAGAGATGGAGAGGGATGTATGAGGGTGTGAAGGAAGTTATTGCAGCGAACATAGCCAACATAACTGATCTTATGATGATGTGGATTGGATGTTCAAGCTTGACTTTGTTATGTTGGTAATAACAACTATGATAGAGTGTCAAAGAAATGGAAAGTGTTTGATGTCCTACTTACCTTCCTTCAAGCCAGATATTGATATAAAAACCTTGAATTGGTGCGACCTAGTTGTAAGAAGTTTGAAAGAGTGTAAGGAGAAATGGAAGAGGGATGATCCGGAGGATTACTTACTAGGACCGCTTACAATTTTAATGGTTAGTTGGGTGTCAAATAAATTACGTTGTGTTTTTGTTAATTTATTATATTAGTGGTATTTCTGTTTATTAGATGAATAATGTTGAAAATTTTTTGGCGGTTATTTTACGTAGACGCAACGAGTTGTAATTCATTGACTAGTGTGAGGACAAAGTTGGCCTTAGAAGAATGGGATTTTTATCAGTTGAAAGAGAGGCAGGAAATAGAACTTAGAGCTGGTGGTTTTGGAAGAGGGAAAATAAGGGATTTGTATGATGAAACGGTTGATGAGCAACAAGCTAAGAGTGGTGATAATGTGATGGCTGATGCGTGTGTTGGTGATGAAGGACAAGAGAATACAAGGGTTCATGATATGGAGGCTATGAGTGTTGGTGATGTTGTACATGAGAAAGAATTTCAGAATGTAATCGAGGCTGAAGGTGTCGGTAATGAAGGACACATTGATATTAGGGAACAGGAAGTGGAGGATCCTGGTGTGGGTGACGAAGGACGTGACAACAATACTGAACACGTTATGGAGGATGAAGGTGTTGGTAATGGAAGTGTTGATGTTAGAGTAAGCTTTTTAGTCACGTTTACTTTGCATAAGAATCTTGTTTCTTTGTTAATATGTGGTTATAAGTTGCTTTTTTTTCATTCCGTGTAGGCATACTTAAAACAGATGGAGGATTTGCTACAAGTTATATCCGACGCAGTTAAGGAGTTTGAGGGTGGTGTGGGTGTTGTTGTGTAAGTACCCAGGTAACGAGGACATTAAGAAACTAAGTGATAGATACAGAGTAGTTGTTGGAAAACAACTGAACAACACACAAGAAGAAATGTCACAAATTTGGCGAGATGAAGGGTGGCTAGAACAAGTATTTCATTCGTGTGACGTAGCCCTGCTGAAGAGAAAAAAGCCAACAGTGCAGCCAGAACTTGAGGTTGGTTCTGTCCCGTCATTTAGCTTGGGTCTGACACAGGAGGTCGGGGGTTGTTCGTTGATGGAGTTAGGTGGGGATAATGTAGGTGTAGATGATGTAGGAGTTGAAGGTGTGTGTAGGACCCCTGTCGTTGATGTTGTGAGAAAGGATAATGTAGGTAGGGATAATGTAGGAGGTGAAGTTGTATTTAGGACACCGATCATTGCTGGTGCGAGTGCGGGAATTGACAGTGACGATGAGCATCTGTCTCTGAATGTCATTGCTAGTAGGTTGAAGGGAAAAGCTATGGTTGTGGGAATGCCGAAAAGGGTAAAACGGGCTGGTTATGTGTGCAGATCACCGTATGCTGATAGGCCTGCTAATATTAATAAGAAGGAGGCAAAATCTGAGAATGAAGTATGGAGATACCTATGGCAGATTGGAGGGCCCTTAATGTAAGTTAATGTGTATTCATGTCTGTTTATAAGACATACGAGTAAGTAATATCTTGAATGTTTATTATGTGTTTGTGTAGGGAATTGATTTTCTATACACGGGAATGTCGTAGTGGTTTTCGATCTTGGTTTGAAAGCTTGAAGCCCAACATGAACATTAGCAACAAAGTTGTTGAGTGTTGGTCGTTGGTCCTTAACAACCAGGAGGATAAGCGTGGATTCGAGTCACCGTATTGCCTTTTTTTGGTTTCACTGTAATTGTAAGTTTTAAGTTAGTCTCGTTAACGTGGTCATTTAGTGAGTACAGTTAACCATTGTTTTGTAACATACGTTACACGATCTAGGACATCAAACCTGTTAGTGGTCATACACAGATTATGAATTGAATTGTGTATGCACCAAACCAGAGTTGTGTGGGTTAAAAATCTAATCTTGGTTAATTCTAAATTTTTAGTTTTGATATGCTTGATGTGTTTAGTAGGCACTAATATAACATGCTATAAGTAATTTTTTTTATCAGATTAACCTACATATTCTAAAGCACAACAACTTTATATAAGATTAACCAACCCAAAGCTGATGACACAGTGAATGTAAATATAAATTAATTTGTTAACATGTAAAACATATCAATTAACACACCATGTGTACATCTAGATGAACCTACATGGACATACTCAATTACCTTCACATTTATGAATGACATGTTAGAAAAACAACAAAATTAAATCCAAGTTAACCTACACATACGTAATAAACATCAACAACGCAACAAAATCCCAAATAATTTAACCTACACAACAACATCCACATATCGAATTAACCTATACAAAAATGCTAACAACCTCTAAAAAACATAAACCAAATCATTACCAATTATAACATATAAATGTACAAAATAATTGGTTACAAAAACCCAGAACCAAAAACAAAGAATGAGAAAAAATGATTGACTGTCACAACTTATAAATAATAATTTGACAAATTGAATTGAACAAAAAGTAACCTTCACATAATGATGGTGATTGGTTATCCATCGCCTCTTGTTTACAAATATAAGAATGCGTTGATATATTGATGTTGTGTAGAAAGGAAAAGAAATTGTTTTTATGTTTTTATAATGAAAACAATAGTTGTGGTTGAAGAACATTAATAATTAATTTGGATTTGATTATTAACAAAAAAAACCGACTAATATAAAAGGGTGATATTGATGTAATACCATGCCAAATAAGGAATGAGTTAACAACGGATCAATAAAATTAATAGTGAATCAGAAAAGATGTTTGAGGAATAAATTATCGAAGGAACAATTTCAAACATCTTTTTTGATTCACTATTAATTTTACTGATCCGTTGTTAACTCATTCCTTATTTGGCATGATATTACATCAATATCACCCTTTTATATTACTCAGGTTTTTTTGTTAATAATCAAATCCAAATTAATTATAAATGTTCTTCAACCACAACTATTGTTTTCATTATAAAAAAAACAATTGCTTTTCCTTTCTACACAACATCAATATGTCAACACATTCTTATATTCGTAAACAAGAGGTGATGGATAACCAATCCCCATCATTATGTGAAGGATACTTTTTGTTCAATTCAATTTGTCAAATTATTATTTATAAGGTGTGGCAATCAATTATTTTTTCTCATTCTTTGTTTTTGGATCTGGGTTTTTGTAACCAATTGTTTTGTACATTTATATGTTATAACTGGTAATGATTTGGTTTATGTTTTTTAGAGGTTGTTAGCAGTTTTGTGTAGGTTAATTTGATATGTGGATGTTGTTGTGTAGGTTAAATTGTTTGGGATTTTGTTGTGTTGTTGATGTGTATTACGTATGTGTAGGTTAACTTGGATTTAATTTTGTTGTTTTCCTAACATGTCATTCATAAATGTGTAGGTAATTAAGTATGTTCATGTAGGTTCATCTAGATGTACACATGGTGTGTTTCATGATATGTTTTACATGTCAGCAGATTAATTTATATTTACATTCACTGTGTCATCAACTATATGAAGTTGTTGTGCTTTAGAATGTGTAGGTTAATCTGATAAAAAAATTTACTTATAGCATGTTATATTAGTGCCTACTAAACACATCTAGCATATCAAAACTAAAAATTCAGAATTAACCAGGATTAGATTTTTAACCCACTCAACTCTGGTTTGGTGCATACACAATTCAATTCATAAACTGTGTACACTGTGTATGACCACTAACAGGTTTGATGTCCTAGATCGTGTAACGTATGTTACAACACAATGGTTAACTGTACTCACTAAATGACCACATTAATGAGACTAACTTAAAACTTACAATTATAGTGCAACCACAAAAAGGCGACACGGTGACTCGAATCCACGCTTATCCTCCTGGTTGTTTAGGACCAACGACCAACACTCAACAACATTGTTGCTAATGTTCATGTTGGGCTGCAAGCTTTCAAACCAAGATCGAAAACCACTACGAACTTCCCGTGTATAGAAAATCAACTCCCTACACCAACACATAATAAACATTCAAGATATTACTTACTCGTATGTCTTATAAACAGACATGAATACACATTAACTTACATTAAGGGCCCTCCAATCTGCCATAGGTATCTCCATACTTCATTCTCAGATTTTGCCTCCTTCTTATTAATATTAGCAGGCCTATCAGCATACGGTGATCTGCACACATAACCAGCCCGTTTTACCCTTTTCGGCATTTCCACAACCATAGCTTTTCCCTTCAACCTACTAGCAATGACATTCAGAGACAGATGCTCATCGTCACTGTCAATTCCCGCACTCGCACCAGCAATGATCGGTGTCCTAAATACAACTTCACCTCCTACATTATCTCTGACTACATTATCCTTTCTCACAACATCAACGACAGGTGTCCTACACACACCTTCAACTCGTACATCATCTACACCTACATTATCCCCACCTAACTCCATCAACGAACAACCACCGACCTCCTGTGTCAGACCCAAGCTAAATGACGGGACAGAACCAACCTCAAGTTCTGGCTGCACTGTTGGCTTTTTTCTCTTCAGCAGGGCTACGTCACACAAAAGAAATACTTGTTCTAGTCACCCTTCATCTCGCAAAATTTGTGACATTCCTTCTTGTGTGTTGTTCAGTTTTATTCCAACAACTACTCTGTATCTATCACTTAGTTTCTTAATGTCCTCGTTATGTAGGTACTTACACAACAAATCACCCACACCACCCTCAAACTCCTTAACTGCTTCGGATATAACTTGTAGCAAATCCTCCATCCGTTTTAAGTGTGCCTACACAGAATGAAAAAAAAAAAGCAACTTATAACCACATATTAAAAAAGAAACAAGATTCTTATGCAAAATAAACGTGACTAAAAAGCTTACTCTAACACCAACACTTCCATTACCAACACCTTCATCCTCTATAACGTGTTCAGTATTGTTGTCACGTCCTTCGTCACCCACACAAGGATCCTCCACTTCCTGTTCACTAATATCAATGTGTCCTTCATTACCAACACCTTCAGCCTCGATTACATTCTGAAATTCTTTCTCATGTATAACATCACCAACACTCATAGCCTCCATATCATGAACCCTTGTATTCTCCTGTCCTTCATCAACAACACACGCATCAGCCATCACATTATCACCACTCTTAGCTTGTTGCTCATCAACCGTTTCATCATACAACTCCCTTATTTTCCCTCTTCCAAAACCACCAGCTCTAAGTTCTATTTCCTGCCTCTCTTTCAACTTATAAAAATCCCATTCTTCTAAGGCCAACTTTGTCCTCACACTACTCATTGAATTACAACTCGTTACGTCTACGTAAAATAACTGCCAAAAAAATTTCAACATTATTCATCTAATAAACACAAATACCACTAATATAATAAATTTACAAAAAACACAACGTAATTTATTTGACACCCAACTAACCATTAAAATTGTAAGCGGTCCTAGGAAGTAATCCTCCAGATCATCCCTCTTCCATTTCTCCTTACACTCTTTCAAACTTCTTACAACTAGGTCGCACCAATTCAAGGTTTTTATATCAATATCTGGCTTGAAGGAAGGTAAGTAGGACATCAAACACTTTCCATTTCTTTGACACTCTATCATAGTTGTTATTACCAACATAACAAAGTCAAGCTTGAACATCCAATCCACATCATCATAAGATTCAGTTATGTTGGCTATGTTCGCTGCAATAACTTCCTTCACACCCTGATTCATCCCTCTCCATCTCTTGCTAACATCCTTCATTCTTCATTGCTTCAATTCTGTCAACCCTAACACCTCCAACTTCTAACCCTGTCAACTAATGTATCATTTCCTTAGTTATAGCGATACAACCACTTTCAACCTTTATGCTCATTGTCGAACTGTCAAACTGGTCAACAACGTAAAAACCTAATAACGATGGGATACCAGCAACATTCAACCGCAACAGCTTCTCAATAACCGCTTCTTTTTGTTTTTTGATAAATGCTTAAACCCGTTCCACAAAGAATGCGGTGACGATCGGGTCCTAATACTTGGAACTCCAAAGTCTTCAGTTTTTGCACCAGACTTTTTTTTCGTCACACCTCCTACATTACATACATCAGGTTGCCTATTACGAAATTATCGTCTTCTTGAACCATTTCTTTTGATGTCACTTTTACTTTTCTGATATCATGTACACCTTTTTTACCTACACAAATAAAAATAAAGCATATATTATCAATACAGCAAACGAACATACGTGTTAGATATAGTTTGCTGGACAGTCGTTATACCTTTCTTGGCAATCGGATCTTGTTCAGTGACACTCGCACCTACGTTCCAAATTCAGTCGAACAATTAGTTAAAACATTAACATTATTACTTTTAAACCTAATAACTCTATTTTTGACACATGTAATACTCATGAAGAACATACCTCTGTTTCTTTTCATTCCATGTCTGCTGCTAGAAGCAGTTGTAATTATGTTGGCCGCTTTACCTTTACCACATGCATTTCCGGTAAAATTTTTAAAATTATAACCAAATGCCAGATGACACAATCCCCCCCCCCCCCCCCACAACACCTATATTGTGAGTGATTAATATACAAAATTACTGCACTTTTGTACATATGAAAACATCAAACTAACTCATATCATTTTACCACAAACATTACATGTATCAAAACAAACAATTAACATATCCCTGTATACACATTCATACCCTACCTTACACTAACATACTATCCAAACCAAATACTTACTAAATACTTGTGTTCTATTGCTTACTAATATAAATATAAGAATCAAGAGAATGATAATGATAATGTCACATTTCATATGCACTCCTCATTATATTAACTGAAACAAACAAAAACATTTACATAAGCTTATCATGCAATCAATCTAACAAAAGCACTTCATTATGTTGCATTAACATTAAAAAAAACATTAACATTAACTAAAGCACAACGACACTTCAATATGTTTCATAAGAATCCTACACAGGCTACCTACAATCACCTACACACATATCACATCACACATTACTTGCAGCTCATAACAAACTAATTAATATGACAAAGATATCTAGCACATCACACTTAAAATAACACATACCTAAGATAATGCTACTGAGTTGAACAAATTAAACACACATACAATTGTTAAAACTAACTATAATAACATTATTTCTGGGCTATATCTTGTTCAGATTGCATATCTACACTTGAACCTACATTGTCAACAAAATCGCAACATTAAAAAAGATTTAAACTCACCTTTTATTTATATTTTTTTACAAACACCTTAAGGTTCTACAAAACCATACCTCCAATTCTTTTTTCCCCACTTTTGCCACTTTTTACATTTTTGGTAACATTCGTCGCATCACTCTTCCCCACTACAATAACAACTGAATTTTTTTAAAAAAAAGAGAGTTTACCAACTGACAACATATTTTTCTAGTGTCACCTACATTGTGACAATTTCTCAACATAAAATAACAAAAAAATAGACAACCATGCATACTTTTTTAAATTTAATTACCAAAGTACAATTTTTATTTATTTCAGTTATTGTTAAAAAATAATCAGTACACCTTCATATTAATATATACTAACTATACAAACCATACATGAATAAACTTAATTTATCCTACGCATGAAACACATGAACAACTTTAGTAAACTTTTAATTTAAAAGAATGCAACTATAGATACTAACTACACAATTATCCAAAAACATTCCAAATTAAAATATTTCATCTTACAAAACCTACACAAATAAGTTTAATCAGGTACTAACACCCCTACATCAACATATCAAACCCACACTACACTAAAAGAAATAGTCCTACACAACACATGTTGTGCTCTAATTTAACATCACACTTCATCATCAGACAACCAAAATACACAATATCAAACTGAAGTAACTTTTAAATATAAAACAAAAGATTCTTAATATCTCAACATCTAAACCATGCCTACACAGATTTACAACATCAACCTACAATTAAGATAAACTATGTTGAGATTCAACAACACATAACAAGCTTAGTACGCAAATATTATCAATTACCAATATGTTGTCCATCTTCCCCATGGTCAGATTTCACATCAACAGGATCTTCAGCAACATTCGTAAACCTTGAAAACGATGTTTTCAAGGCTATCCTATGACTACTTCTTTCTGCACTCAACAAAAATCGTAATCGTTTACTTCATGAATTTTAACACATGTAACCACATAATATCAAATTCGGGTTTCCTTTTTTCAATGCGAGCTTGCCCTTCATTTTGTTTTGACCTACACAAGAATTAACATATATAAATAACAAATCCAGTAAAAAAAGAAAACATAACTAATCTTTTTTCCCAAAACATAACTTCCTACACCTATCGGATCCACACCCACTAGTTGAAACAACTTGCCAAGCTTCATCGGGTACAAGAATGGTACAGATAATATACATAAACTAAATCTTACCGTCGCAGCTGTAAAAACCTTGACCGATTGATGTAAAAAATATCACCAACAACGATTAAGCTTCCAAACCCTAGCATTACGATTAACCAAGATAACTCCTTTTATAGATTGACCAAGATGACGGATTTACAATAGAATGAAGATTTCAGAAATCAGTGATATATTTAGATTATTATGATTTGTTCAATGGGATACGGGATTGATGACGAAGTTGGAAGGTTATTATTCTGGAAATAGATTATGTGTTTGACTCCCGTGATGTTTGGTGGATTTTAATGTACCGCCTCTTGATAAGCCTACACAAAATTACTACAATGCCCTTCCGGTGTTTTTGGTATTAAATATTTGACCCATTATTTACAAATATGCCAAGCAAATATTAACCATTGATCATTCTTAATCTAGGGTTGTAGTTAACTTCTAGCATTTCTTGCAATAAATCCATTTCTCTCTTGAACTATATATATATATATATATATATATATATATATATATATATATATATATATATATATATATATATATATAAAAGGGTTCAAATAAAAAGAAGTAGTTTCCTATGAATGGTAAAAACCAAGAGTATTTTGACATTTAGCATTAAAACTTATGGTGAAAGAATAATTCTAGGAAACTATGTCGGTTATAATGATAAAAGAGTAATTCTAGGAAACTATGACGGTTTTTGGTAATTTTAAATCTTACCATTGATTGATATGATCCAATGGCTATGATTTATTCTTAGTCTTCCTAGGAAACTACTTGTTTTTAAGTTAACCCTCCCCTATATATATATATATATATATATATATATATATATATATATATATAAGGGTTCAAATAAGAATAAGGAGTTTTCTAGAAATGGTAAGAACTGACAAATTTTTGGCATTTGGCATTACAAATTATGGTGAAAGAATAGAAAACTATTTCGGTTATAATGATGAAAGAGTGATTCTAGGAAACTATGTCGGTTTTTACCGTTTTTAATCTCAACCATTTATTAACATGATCCAATGACTATGATTTATTCTTAGTCTTTTTAGGAAACTACTTATTTTTAGGATAACCCTCCCCTATATATATATATATATATATATATATATATATAGGGTTGAGTTATAATAAGAAGATTAGTTTTCCTAATAAGTATATGAAATAATTTTGTCCATTCATTTTAAAAATGAATGGTTGAGATTAGATTAGAAAGATCATAAAGTGTAAAACAAGGGTAAGGGCATAATAGGGATAACATATTTGTTGACTTTCTCTCCACATGCAAGACACATGTCAAATGCCCCCATCATTTTAAAACGCCCATAACTTTTTTATAAGGCATTTTTTTTTCAAAACAATTTCACCATAATAACGAGTGTTTTTTATTTTTATATGAGTATCATATTGCTATATAAAAATAAAAAAAATTCGTTGGTTTTTTACAAAGTGTGTTTTACCAAAATTGTGTTATACAAGTGTGTTTTATTTTTTCATATTGTTTTTTGCATTGTGTTTTTTACATTGTGTAATTTAATTGTGTTTTTCATTGTGTTTTTGTCATTGTGTTTTTGTCATTGTGTTTTTATTTTCATAGCATTTATTCCATTGTGTTTTTTACATTGTGTCTTTTTCATTGTGTTTTTCATAGTGTTTTATTTTCGACGAAATTTCCGAAGACTTTTCCGGCAAGGTGGTGGCGGTGGGTAGCGGTGGGCGGTGGTGGTTGTAGGAGATAAGTGAAAATTTAAGTGGGTTTTAATTAAGTGGGTTTTTAATATTAAGGTATTAGATAAAAATACCCTTATTCCAAACCTTCTTAAGATAATCAAACTTCTTATTTGATCTTTTCTCATATTATATGTATAATAACAATAATTAATATAGCAAAGCATACAAAAGCTTTAAACACATAATTATTACTTTATCAATTAAATTTATAAAAATATCTTTACCATAGTATGTATATCTTATATAACTTACAAATTAATAGGGATCAAACTACCCATTTCAAATTTAATGATAATCTATAACTAATAGCTTACTATTATTTTCTTTCTTCTATTAGCTTTATCATCATGACACAAGTGATTTTCAAAATTGATATGGAATTTAAGATGTAATTCTAGAATATTTTACAATAGATCTTGAGGACTTTGTTTTAAAACATCCATTCATGTATGAATGTAACTTTCTCAAAACAAACTAATTTAACAAAGGTTTATAACTTAACTGGGTAAATATGATTATAGACTCCTAAATAAACGAAACATAAATAATAAATATAGTGCTCCAGGAATATACTTGCAGTTTAGCAACCTTGGATTTATAAGTTTTATAAAATTGATATTGCATTTAAATTTATTGAATAATAACCCAGAAAACATAGAAGATGGAATATAATGCATAAATAAGATGGAATACCTTTAGCCTTAGTAAAATAAAATAATAGATGATAGGGCCCATTGTTTGAAACTCCAAATTTATGAAAATAAACCACAATAGCTTTGTAAATATTTGTGTGGTAACTGTGCTTTTCAAAACTGATAATAGTAATACTAATTAAGTTACATGTAATTGTAGCTGTTTACAACTTGTTTTAAATAAATAATGGCTTGTTTAAAATATTCAAAATAGCTCACATAGGAGAAAACCCTACTGAAGAAACACTAACCGGACCCCGGGCAGATTACGGGTAACCTGGGGGTTAGATAGATGTTTCCCACGAGGGGTTAGACCTGGTAAAGATGGTTCTTCTGATAACCTGCAAAACAGACACCGTGAGCTTGTCACTGAGAAGGGGGGGTTCCTCCTTGTGACCACCCTCCGGCGTGAGAATCAGACTAGATTGCTCTTTAAATATAAATGTATATTAAGAGATTGCTAGAGCAGATATCAGGTATAATATGATGATAATGTGATGAGATGAGATGGTCATACCATTTGTGATATTTATAGCCGAAGGTAGGTTTCCAAGAAGGTGTGGCCGGCTGCAACAGTATTCCTGTTCCACCAACAGTGGCCTACGCACGTGCCCTGCTGGTAGTTGGTGGGTAGGCAGCGGCTGATAGTGACCAGGCCTGCTGTGTACTATTCCTTTTCCACCAACTGCCGGCTATGCACGTGGTATGACAGGAGTTGGTGAGTAGGCAGCGGCTAATAGTGACATACAGTACAGGAGCATGCTGCTCGCCGTACTGTTGTCAATAAGCTGTCGTATCTTTAGTCAGATCTTTTGCCCATACCTCGTCAGGTACAGTACAGAAGATCTTCCGTATCGTACGGACTGGCTTATTTGGGCGGGAGTATTCCCCCTCCCGCCCTTGTGCGGGATTGTTCCCGGCTTTGCTCATTCCTTCAGGTAACACTGAGTGATTGAGAGCTAAGTGCCTTGTGCGTGTAGCCTTGCTGCGCGGGTGGCCTTCCCTGATGGCTTGTATCCGAAGCTGCGGGAACAGGCGGAGTCCTTCACCATTGGGAGGCATTTCCTGCGGGAACAGCTTGCGTACTGCGCGTAAGGACGTCACGTCTCTGAGCATGGTTGGTCCTGCGGATCCAGTTGGTTTCTGCGCAAACGTCCCTTTTCAAGGTGAGTCTTGCGGGTCCAACTGGGCTCTGCTGGGACCTACCTCTTCAAGTCCCCCCAGTCCAATGTTCTTCTCATGAGTGTTTAATAAAGTGAGGTGAACTTTTGGACTTTAAGCAAAGGGTTTTGAAAAAGGTTTTTTTTTTAAGGTTTTCCATGGGGATTCTTCCCGCGGAAGTCCTTGTCACTTGCAGAAATTCCCGAGTTTCCTGCTTGATCTTTGGATATGATGCGGGTAGGTCTGTAACCTCCTCGCAAGTCAGGAGCGTTGAGTCCCACTTGTGTGGATTCTCCATGAGGTTTTGGTAGTTTTGAACATAGTGATCAATTATGTTAAAACCACCAATTCCATCCTGGAGCTTCAAACAATGTAGTTCTCGACGTTCCCGCTATGCGGGGATGTTATTTCCGATTCCGCAAGCATTGCCCAGAAGATCCTTCTTGGTTTCAATTCCCTGCGGAGCGCTAGGTATGTGAAGGGTTTTGCCTTAACATTGTACCCGCGCTCGTCTTACGGTTACTTTACTTCCAAGGTATTCCTGGCGTCAATTCCCTGCGGGTGCTAGGTATGTGTAGGGTTTTGCCTTAACACTGTACCCGCATCCGTCTTACGGTTACTTGGTTGCCAAGGTATTCTTGGCTTCAATTCCCTGCGGGTGCTAGGTATGTGAAGGGTTTTGCCTAAACACTGTACCCGCAACCGTCTTACGGTTACTTGGTTGCCAAGTTATTCTTGGCTTCAATTCCCTACAGGTGCTAGGTATGTGAAGGGTTTTGCCTTAACACTGTACCCGCATCCGTCTTACGGTTACTTGGTTGCCAAGGTATTCTTGGCTTCAATTCCCTGCGGGTGCTAGGTATGTGAAGGGTTTTGCCTTAACACTGTACCCGCAACCGTCTTACGGTTACTTGGTTGAAAAGTTAAGGGGTATTTTCCCGCTTACTTTTGAATCTTTTTGAATTTTTTTGAAATTCGAAGAGTTGGTGAGGATAAGAACAGTCCAAACCTCTGAAACGTCGTGCGACGGTTTCTTCTGACTGTCAGGACGTGCAGGAAGTTATGGTGACGTGACATGACATAGTCATTCCAGACGCTTTTTCAGGCGCGTGGGCGCGATTTTTCGGGCGCGTGGCCGCGAAATTAATGGTATGCGTCCTGTCAACAGCTGTTGCCAGCTTGCTTTTTGCCACGTGTCATAGTTTCATTGCACCTTCGATTTCTCTCTCTTCCGCATTAAATTTATCGCATTAATTGCGATTAGTATATAAAGGGGGAGAGGGTTCTTTGTAATCCACACTTTCACTCTTCTCTTCATCTTTAGAACGATTTCCGGCGAATACTCATCTTTCAGTCGAGCATTCTCTTGAAATCGTTTTCTTCTTTTGCACGATGTCGTCTCGTGATCTTGAGTCTACAGCCGATGACAATAGTACTGCTGGCGAGTGCCAGTGTGCTCTGCCCGGTGATCTGTATCAGTACATCGTCAGGAAGTTCATGCTCGAGTCTCTCGAGCCTGAGTTTCCTGAACCCCACCAGACGGTGTATGATGCCCCCAGAGGCAAGATCGGGGTTTATGCTGCATTCTTTGTTTATGGGAATCTTAGATTCCCATTGACAAAGTTTGTTTTCCGTGTCCTGGAGAGGCACGGTGTGCACCTGACAGAGGTGCACCAGATGGCGATTGCCAAGATTCGGCACTTCGAGTGGGTGTGCCGGATTCTGGGCATTGAGCCCTATGTTGACCGCCTGATGACCTTCTACACTTGGAGGTGCATCCAGGGGTGGTACACGTTGATAACCCGGATTAAGGGTTTGAAGATTTGCGCAACCGAGCGCAGTCTTCGCTCGTGGAAGCGAGAGTTCTTCTACATCTCTGCCCGCGCCATCCCCCTTGCCATGAAATTTAAGAACGGGCAAGCTCTTCCCAGCCTTCACGCCTCCAGCTACGAGGAGGCGGAATGGTTTGCGAAGATATCCCGAGTCCAATCTCCGGTTTACCGGTTTGCGGAGTTCGGGATGGTGATGCTGGGGATGAGCCGGGTGTGGAAGGATGCCGATGCGCATAAGATCCCAATCGTCCTCGAATACGGTTCGAACTCTGTTCCTTACGGTTTGCTTTGTTTCTTTTTGTTGATTTAGAATATCTTCTAACTTTTTTTCTGTTTATTTCAGAGGGGAACGACTTGCAGTCGCTCCTGAACCCGCGGGAGGCTGACGGTCCCGCTCGGATGGGTACTCGCGCTCTAGATGAGAACGAGTTGCCCATCCTAGAACAAACGGCGGATCGGTTCGTGGAGGTCTATCCGCTAGCCACGAGATCCTTAGCGCCAGGCGGCCAGGTAAGGCGCTATTCGACCCTCGACCCCTCAATGTTGAAACCTCTGCTGGAATTCCTTTAATCGTATGTTCTGATGAGGAATCCGCAGATGGTCCTCCGTTGGTGCGGAAGAAGAAGGCTGCCGGCGGGAAGGGGAAGGGGAAGGAGAAGGTGGCCTCCACTGCCGATCCGGCGCCTCGGTCTGATTCGGAGACCGAGAGCGAAGAGGTGGCGGGGAATCCCGGTGATGATAAGACCACCGCTCCGGAGGCTGCGACTGTCACCTCCGGAGAGCCCAAGAAGACGACGGTGAGCGGCGCAAAGAGGCCGGCTCCATCGGGTTCGTCCCCGCCTCTCCGTACCTTTAGGCTCAAGAAAACCCGTAAGTACAACTTCCTTTAGCTTTTATCTTCGTAGCTTAATATCATTTAACACTTATCTTCTTTGTGCAGGCGTGGATGTTGACGCATTCCAGGGTGGAGCGCAGAGGAGTACCTTCCCACCAATGACGGTAGGCCCGGTCAGCCTACCTGAGGCGACGACCCAGGCGTCTGCGCCTGCTTCCGCTGGTTCAGTTGCTCACTCCTTTTAGCCGACTGTTCCAGCTGTGATGACGTCACCGCCGGCTGAGAGTGCTATTTTTACCGCATCTTTCACCGAGCCTGCGGTTACTTTTGCTGCGGATTCCGCGGCGGCTTCTACCATGCCTCCGTCATCGGCAACGACGGCCGATCCGTCAGGTATGCATGGGGCTTTTCGCCAACCTCTGCCTCCTTCCCATCTGCCTGACCTCTTGGATGGATTTCCCTTGGGTTCAAGTGATGGGTTTGGCGGCTATCGGCCTGTAATTGACCCTACAGGTGCGTAGGGTTCTTTTGGCCCATTTTATATATATTTTTTCTTTATCATCTTTTCCTAACTGCTTTATGTTTTTTGCAGTTTTGGATTCCAATGAAGTGTATGTTCCACGATGGAACATTCGCCGAGGAACAACCCTTCGCACCCCTGTGGAGTGCGTGGAGTGGGCTCGTCACGCTGCTCCCAGTGGTGCGTTGGGGGAAGCCATGGCTAGCTACCAGGAGGGTAGGCTAACCAATGAGCTTCGGGTTCCTCTGGCCCGGATGCAGCCGCGCGTCGAGCTGCTTTGTCGTGAAAACGACAAGTTAAAAGCAGCTCGCCTTAAAGAAGTGGCTCAGGCGCGGGCTGTCCGGGAGGAGAACCAAAGGCTTTCCGCAGTGGCTGCGGAAAAGGAGAAGGCCTTCAAGGCCCTCGAGGTTGAAGTTCAGGCTCGACTCGAGGCCCGTTCCAAGGCTGCCCAAGCTGTTAATGAACAGCTTCGTCTGGCTAAGGAAACTGCAAGGAACGCAACCGAGAGGGCCACCAAGGATGAAGCTATTGCTGAGCCTCTACGCGTGAAGAATGAAGAGCTTAAAGCCAAATTATAGGCTCTCCAGCAGGCTCATGATGCCTTGGCGATGGAAGACGCCAAAAAGCTCCAGGAGATCTTGGACTAGAGGGGGGTGCTTGACCATACTGAGCGGAAGCTAAAGGGCGTCGAAGAGGCTGCAGCTAAAGAAGTGTTGCTTGCCAACCTCAACAAGAGTGAAGCCGAACGCGCCCGTAACGAAGCTCAAGCTGCCCTCCAAGAAGCTCTGGTTGCCAAAGAATGGCTTCTTCGAGAAGCGTTGTCTCAGGTATGCTTTTCATTTCTTTACGCTTTTCTTTGTAGATAGAAAAGGTTCTGATACTTGTATATTTTCTTGTAGGTTGTGCATCGGGTCTTCTCAGAGACCTCTTATGATGATGCTATGAGTGCAGCCCTCAACGCTTCTCACGAGGATGGGAAAAGGCCGGCTTCCTGCTTGGTCTAGGGTTCGTTGAGAAAGGCATCCCGCCTTCCAACTTCCCTTTGTACAATTTTGATACTGAAGCTGTTTACGACCAAGTAGTGAATCAGTACGCCGCCTTCCCGCATCCGGTGGTGGAGAAGGTGAATCGAGTTGCTGCTGCTGATGATGGGTTAGCTATCCTTAAAGCTTTCCTTGAACTGCCACGATCTACTGATGGTGCTGGTCCAAGTGGAAGTGGCCCTGAAGCTTGATCCTGAAGATTCCTTCCCACTGCTAGGATAGATTTATCTTGTATAGATTTATTTTCTTGTAGGCGGGTAGTTACCCGGCCATTCTTGTAATGAATCATTGTGAAATTTAAATCTTTTTGCGGGTAAGACCGCTACTTTCATTGGATTCCTTGCTTTGTAAACGTTATATGACTTGCATACTTTAGTTTAAATTAGCAATTTTCCAAGTGTTTAGAATAAGTTAACCTTTGAACGTGGTAGATAATAGGTTGAAGTTTTGCTTCCTCTTTCGTGATTGTGCGGGTAGGACCGTCACTTGCACTTAGTAGGATGGCTAAACTTTACCTATATCTGACCTGCGTGTAGGTTTTCCTCAATTCTTTTTGAAATTTTTAAGTGTTTAGGATAAGTTAACCTTTGAACGTGGTAGATAATAGGTTGAAGTTTTGCTTCCTCTTTCGTGATTGTGCGGGTAGGACCGTCACTTGCACTTAGTAGGATGGCTAAACTTTACCTATATCTGACCTGCGTGTAGGTTTTCCTCATCTTTTAGTTAGAAATTCTTTTTTGAGTAAGTTAACCGTTCGACGCGCGGTTGTCAATAGGTTAGTGTTCAGTTTCATCTCATGATTCATGCGGATAGACCGGCACTTTCATTTAGTAGGATGACTGAACTTTTCCCCTTCAACTGACCTGCGTGAAGGTTTGTCGTTTTTTGGGTTTATGCGGGTTTTGCCGCCTTCCCCACGCAACGACTTTCCACGTAATTATGCGGTGAAAACCGGCATATCCGTGTTGAATAACTTAACCGTTCGACGCGCGGTTGTTAATGGGTTAGTGTTCAGTTTTCTATATGATTCATGCGGATAGACCGGCACTTTCATTTAGTAGGATGACTGAACTTTTCCCCTTCAACTGACCTGCGTGAAGGTTTGTCGTTTTTTTGGGTTTATGCGGGTTTTGCCGCCTTCCCCACGCAACGACTTTCCACGTAATTATGCGGTGAAAACCGGCATATCCGTGTTGAATAAATTAACCGTTTGACGCGCGGTTGTTAATGGGTTAGTGTTCAGTTTCCTCTATGATTCATGCGGATAGACCGGCACTTTCATTTATTGGGATGACTGAACTTTTCCCCTTCAACTGACCTGCGTGAAGGTTTGTCGTTTTTTGGGTTTATGCGGGTTTTGCCACCTTCCCCACGCAACGACTCACACTTATGTGTGCGGTGAAAACCGGCATCAGTGTTGATAGTTCATAAAGTATAAATGTAAAATCATCAGCGTCGATGTTCTAAGGAGAATCATTTTCCATTAGAAGTGGCTCTTTGCCTTTTCTTTACAAATTTGGAATTGATTTACATGCAAACTGTGTAATTGAGCTCCCTTCCATGTTGTTGGGATGGGAGTGCCATCGAGCCGATACGCACCTGGTTCGGGATCTCGTTCTTTACGCAGCATGTAGTCTCCACATTGAAGCTGGAATTTTTATTCGTGTTTTCCCCAGCTGGGGTTCTACACGCATCAGCCTGCTCAGCGTTCATTGCGCCACGAGGTGTGCGAGCATCCCATCTCTGACAAATGCTTCGACCATGTCTTTTACGTCTATGCATTCTTCAGTGTTGTGGCCTTTTGTCCTGTGAAAGTCACAGTATTTGCTCCGATCGGCATTGTGACGATGTCGGATTATTGGAGGCTTTGGCCATGGGAGCTCCTCAGTGGCGAATATCTCGGTGACGCTTTTGGTGAGCGGCGTCCATCTGGAGTTCTGGTTTGACTGTACATTATCCCTTCCGCCTAACCGATGTTGCAAGCCGGATGAGTGTCAAAGTTTACCCTTGACTGCCAAATGCCTAGCTTCCGCTTTTTGTTTAATCGGGCGGTAAGGACGTTGTCTTCTCTTGTTTTCTGGGTGTAGAGGTTTGTGCTCTGTGGGAGATCTCTACCCAGTTGCTTCTCCGTTTCCGCAAAGCGTTTAGCTGCTGTCATGATGGCATCCCATGTGGATGGCATGCCATCTTTACCTGTTAAGGTGCGGATGAGCTCTGGGTCGTTCGCGCCCTGAATAAAAGCAGCGCGAACAAGATCTTCGCTAATGTTACCCAGACTTAGCTTCATCGAGTTGAAGCGAGTGATGAAGTCTAGCAAGGATTCATCTTCCTCTCGAATGCATTTTAGGATTGTCCATTGCTCCTCGGTATACTTTCTTTGCTGGCTGAAGTGTTGGCTAAACTTCTGTTGGAAGTCTGCCCAGTCGTAGATGTGGTTGACCGGTAGACGATCGAACCACGCTCTAGCAGCCCCAACCAGCGTCATTTGGAACATGTAACACCACGTAGGTTCCGTCCAACTACTGACGGTTGCCCCCGCTATGAATCTGTTCAAATGATCATCTGGGTCAGATATACCATCATATGTGCCTATGCTGGACATTTGTTTGGCACTTTTTGGGGCAATTGCTTCCGCAATGTCCCTTACAAATTTGGACGTTCCCGCATTTGCAACGTTTGGTCTGAATGTTTTGGAGAAGTCACGTGGACTTCCACCTGTGTTTTTTTGGTTTGAAGGCTTCTCCAAAATGCCTTCTCGGTTGGGAGTCCGTTTCCTTACGCTTCCCTTTTGCCCTATGGCGAGGGTTCGCGTCGGAGTCAGATTCCTCCGAGTCATCGTCCAAGTATTCTTCGAATTCGTCAGCCTGTTGGACGGAACGCAAACGTTCGTCCAACTCAGCTTGGAATTCCCTCTGACGTGCCTCCGCCCATGCCTTAACTTCATCGAGTGTTTGGCGGGGGAGTCTTCGTTTCTCTAACTGGGTATCGGTGAATCCCAGTGAGCGATTATTTACTGCACTTGCCCCAGCTTGGGTAACTGGGGTAGTGTTCGTAAAATTTACTTCACTTGCCCCGGCATGGGTAACCGGGGTAGTGTTTGTAAAGACTGTGTAGCCGGTATTCCCCCCAGTAGCTGGGGTTGTGGTTACCGGAATTTCTTTAACCATCTTTCTAGTAGTTTGAAAAAACTGGAGAAAAATGAACTTCTAGCTTCTCCCACGGATGGCGCCAATGAAGAAACACTAACCGGACCCCGGGCAGATTACGGGTAACCTGGGGGTTAGATAGATGTTTCCCACGAGGGGTTAGACCCGGTAAAGATGGTTCTTCTGATAACCTGCAAAACAGACACCGTGAGCTTGTCACTGAGAAAGGGGGGGTTCCTCCTTGTGACCACCCTCCGGCGTGAGAATCAGACTAGATTGCTCTTTAAATATAAATGTATATTAAGAGATTGCTAGAGCAGATATCAGGTATAATATGATGATAATGTGATGAGATGAGATGGTCATACCATTTGTGGTATTTATAGCCGAAGGTAGGTTTCCAAGAAGGTGTGGCCGGCTGCAACAGTATTCCTGTTCCACCAACAGTGGCCTACGCACGTGCCCTGCTGGTAGTTGGTGGGTAGGCAGCGGCTGATAGTGACCTGGCCTGCTGTGTACTATTCCTTTTCCACCAACTGCCGGCTATGCACGTGGTATGACAGGAGTTGGTGAGTAGGCAGCGGCTAATAGTGACATACAGTACAGGAGCATGCTGCTCGCCATACTGTTGTCAATAAGCTGTCGTATCTTTAGTCAGATCTTTTGCCCATACCTCGTCAGGTACAGTACAGAAGATCTTCCGTATCGTACGGACTGGCTTATTTGGGCGGGAGTATTCCCCCTCCCGCCCTTGTGCGGGATTGTTCCCGGCTTTGCTCATTCCTTCAGGTGACACTGAGTGATTGAGAGCTAAGTGCCTTGTGCGTGTAGCCTTGCTGCGCGGGTGGCCTTCCCTGATGGCTTGTATCCGAAGCTGCGGAACAGGCGGAGTCCTTCACCATTGGGAGGCATTTCCTGCGGGAACAGCTTGCGTACTGCGTGTAAGGACGTCACGTCTCTGAGCATGGTTGGTCCTGCAGATCCAGTTGGTTTCTGCGCAGACGTCCCTTTTCAAGGTGAGTCTTGCGGGTCCAACTGGGCTCTGCTGGGACCTACCTCTTCACCTACTCACCAGTTATCTTATTTTTTATTTTTATTTTAAACGACACAGTGTCGGCCAAAACTTTTATCAAAAATTCCAAATTGAAATTCATGCCATGATTTTAACACTTATTATCCTAAATATAATCGAGAAATCAAGTTTCAGAAAATAACACAAGAGTCTTCTTTGTAATATCCAAACAGATCAGTCAACATGGGATTCCGAACGATTTATGTATTTTGTATGGCTGCTAATTGCAATGGATCAATTTGTTGAAATCGGACCGGTTGTGAGAACCTTTCCCCATTGTAACTGGTCTTATTTGTTGCTCTTCGTGCATCGGCGTTTACAGCAGGCGGTGTATCGAAACAAACCAGATCTAGCATAAAATTAAAACAAGAGCATAGAAAGCATACCGATGTATAGAATGGTTAAAAAAGTTACAATAAACAAACCCGATGATAAATTGATAACATCATCCTAC
>NW_027501844.1:0-63291 GCF_021521415.1 Bidens hawaiensis
CTGAAATGATCCAATACCTATATATTATTGGATCATTTCAGAAGTTTTTTTACAGCGGGAAGTGCGAGAAGTAAATGTGTAACTCCATTAATCCCTAATTTCACTCCCTTTTTATGTCTAGGTGCGTTGTGTAGGTGCATATGTATATGCATAGGTATGTATGTTTGTATATGTGTACGTATGTTTGTATATGTGTATGTATGTTTGTATGTGTGTAGGTACATAGGTTTGAATGTTGCACGGTACATTTATATGTTTGTAGGTAGGTTTGAATGTGTAATTAAGACATAAATACAACCAATCTACATATATGTATGTGACATCATATGAAAGGGAGTGAAATTATGGATTAATGGAGTTATACCTTCATTTCTCGCACTTGTCGCTGTAATATCACTTCTATATATATATATAAGAAAAATAAATAGTAAGTATAATATTTTAAATTCTCTTTATAACATTTTCATTGTGAGTACTTTAATTTGTTTTTAACAAAATGAAAAGTAAGTGAGCTCGAGCTCTAACCGTAAAAAGCTTGGGTTGGCTCTTAAATATTTTATTCAACTTTTGTAATGTTGTACTTCTTTTACACATTTTTTATTTATAAAAGACAACAAAATTCTTTCAAGTACACATAACGAAAAATTTATAAACCAGAAAATTGATTATAATATTACATGTATTAATTTTCAATTTACAAAATATATATACCTTTTGAGTTATCATATTTTTCTAATAGTGTTAATAACGTGAACTAACATGACAAAAATTGCAAAACCCCAATGTCTCACGAAAAATAAAAGGTAACTCAGAATTGAATTAGCAATTTAGACCAGTGGCGAAGCTTAGACTGAGGCACCGGGGGACCGAGCTCAAAATGTATACAAAATTTCACAAACGAGGAGGGCCGGACTCAAATTTTCGGCCGAAAAAGGCTAAACTTACATTACGTATAAACATTTTTACTGAAAACAGGTAAATTTACACTACTGCGCAAAAAAACAGCGGAGCGGGCCACCCTGGGTCTCAATGAAGCTTCGCCCTTGATTTAGACCAAAACATAGCTTAACTCTTTCTTTGAATTATATAGATTAGGATGATGATACACAATGGGTTGGATATTCTCTAAGAAAATAAAGTAATTATATCAATACGTTTTAGACAATTTTAATAGTTGAATGTCAGTAACTATAACCGACGTTAATCAAATACTAAAAAAAATAAAATGTGTTAATTTATAACGTGGTTGATGACGCAGGTATGATTTTGTGATTCGTTAACAAGTAACGAAAACAATAAAAACAAAAGGTAGTTACAAGAAATTTGGCCGGACCATGACGTCTAGATAAGGCATACATGGAAACTACGTATGGGTGATTCATAGACGGGCCTTAACATCCAAATAAAACATAATCGGATATATCAATGTTGTCTAACAACACCCCAAACATAGTACTCTTAGCATGTAACAACGCCATAGTTAAGCATCTCACCTACATACCAAAAAAATGTAAACGGGGTAAACTCCGGTCTAGTAGTCTAGTCATGGCTTGCGACAGGTCAAGAGGCACATTTAATGCCATGACATCATATATCATCATTAATTGATAGTTCAAAGATTACTAAGTTAGGTAAGCGGCGTCAAAGAATAGGTCGCATCTCTTAAAAATTCATGCAAAGGAAGAAAAAAAATACCAAATCTTACCTCATTGAGCACAATATCATTACTAAGTATACTATAAATACTTCACTAACCAACTAATTATGCATTCATTACAATAAAATGTATGCACCAACTTATCAACATTTCCATCTTATATTTACTTTCACGGTTCTCACGTCTCCAAATGACTAGCAGTTTATTTTGTTAAACGTTACGCCTCGTGGTTTCTCTGTCGTCACAATATCAGGCATAAACCTCTCCACGTGCTACGTTAAGGATACGAAGGACCAACACCGGTTAAACTTTATGATGAATAACTTTTTTGGACACTTCTTACACAACTTAATAAATATATAACTAAAATTTAGAGATGTGAATTTGAGAAACTACCCGATATTATTACACAAACCTAACATGAAATTCGTGGGTTTGATATAAACCGCTCCAAGTCATTTAACAGGTTAACCATTTAACCAATTAAAATTTTATTTTAAATTTTAAAAATTAAATTTTTTATGTAATTAATTAAATTAGATGGCAACTTAGCCAAAATTTAAGACTAGGAAATTTACATAAGATTATATGATAAATATGTAATTGTTTTATATAAGTTTATAAATTTTAGTAAAAATGTAAGTTTAAAGTATTAATATGTAAAAGCAATAAATAAATAAATAAATAAATAGATAAATAATAAATTTCAAGTCAAATGGCCCGTGTTCGACTTGACCCGTGAAAATTCATATTGTGTTCGGGTTTCATGTGACTAACACGACTTTCGGGTTCATGTCATGTTCGTGTCAAGGGTAATTTGAATATCACACAAATTACTTCGCATACCATAGTGGTTATGTTTATGAAGAACAAATTGAGGTATACCCTATCTAAGTCAATTAATTTAACTAAATCTATAATTTTGTAACTTTCAATTCTAGTTGCCTCCCATATAAAGGTGGACAAATAAATTGGTAACTGAACTGACCCGGAAATTGAACCGAAACTGAACCGGTTTGAAACCAATTATGTAGAAATCGGTTTGAATTTTATTGACCTAACTAAATTAGTTTCAACCCAAACCAGTTTTGAGTTTAAACCGGTGTGTGCAACTCTACTCCAATATCTCATTCCAATCCCTATAATTCAAATAATCTGTTTATATGTTATCATTTAGTTACCTGTTTGAAATTGGAGTGATAAATAGTGAATCCTCAAATATAGGGAATCAATTTAAATTTCCCTAGAAATATAGAAATATATGGACGTAGTATCGCTGTATGGCAGAGATAAGGAATGGGTGGATCAGGATGCTATGTGTTTTTGGATGATTTATTTTGAGAGTAAACTTCTGTTTTAGTCCAATATTTCGTCCAAATGATCACTTAAAACCCAAATTTTGTGCAAATTGTCACTTAAATACAAATTCTTTTTTTTCTTTCTTGTGAGTCATTACTGGTTAACATTTTTTTTTATCAATTCAGTCCAACTCATTACACCTTTAATAATATTTATTGACTCAATTACTCAAATGATATTTTATTAATAATAATGATAAAATATAAATATTTAATATATATATATATATATATATATATAGGGTGGGGTTAGAATAAGAAGTGGAGTGTGTCTAAGAAGTGTAAGAAGTAATCTGGTTGCGTTAGATTACTTTTTACACTTCTTAGACACACTCCAATTCTTATTATAACCCCACCCTATATATATATATATATATATATATAATATGTTGAAGAAAAATAAATAGTAAGTATAATATTTTAAATTCTCGTTATAACATTTTCATTTTGTGTATTTAATAAAAAAAAATACAAAGGCAGAAAAAAATAATTGAATTTATAAACTCTCATTTCTTTTTAACCAATTGAAAAGTAATTAAGCATGAGCTCTTACCGTAAAAAGCTCGAGTTGGCTCTTTAATATTAACTAGTATTTAGCACCCCGCGCGTTGCGTGGGTTTGCGTCTAGAAATTCAGACCGCATACGTGGCAGCAATACGTAGCGTAGCTTTCAACAAAGTACTCGTTAAAGTTTGATGAAGTTAAAAATTGAAAAGCATATAAAACCAATAGACTCGGATCTATATATCACCATAGTCATTTCAAAACAAAATATCATCAGTCATTACGAAATGAAGAAGCTCAAATACACAATTCCTCAATGCCATCGCCAGTGAAGCAGCCCTTTCGTTGCGTCGGGCCAGTAATAATATATGTAATGAAAGCCGACATAATTTGAAATTCTCTATATTTGATGTGTAACATTCCTTCATGACTATGGTTCAACCCCATTTACAACCCACAGATTTCCTGCAATAATATTCGAAAAATCATTCAAACGTGAAAACATAGGGCCATAAAGATAAACTAAATAACTTGAACTAAATGGAATAATGTTGGGCAAAGAAGATATTGAAATAAAAGGCTTTACCCAAGTGTAAAGTAAATATAGTTTCCATGCCAAAAAATGAGCAATTTTAAAAATTAATGAGGGGGTTTTAGCATAAAAACTCAATTCAATGTGAACTTGAAACTTGAGAAATCAAAACAGTAAAATAAAATGAATGTGATATTGAAGACCGGAATGTTTACCTTCAATATAGCAAATCTACCATCTCTAGTGGGCTGACCAACCCCTCAAATTCTCAAAACGACCTGTCCTCAAATGAACGGGATCAAGAACAGGGGCGGGCCCATATAGTGTGGATCGGGGTCCGGGACACCAACGTTTTTTAGAAACTTCTTAGAGGCGGTATATTAAATTTCTCATGGACCCCATAATAATTAATAGATGGAACCCATATTATAAGTATAAACTCTGGTGTGGTGGTAACTCCGTTCTCTCACAACTTAAAGGTCATGTGTTCAAGCCTTATTCAATCCGTTTTTTCTTGCTTTTTTTTTTAAATATTCACCCCAAGTCCCCAATAGCATCTATAAACTGCCTCATTTAATCCGTTTTCCTTGCTTTTTTTTTTGAATATTCACCCCAAGTCCCCAATAGCATCTATAAACTGGATTTGTTTTTTTCCCACAAGTATGGCATCAGTTGGGATGCTGATTAAATTGTGACAGAAGCATGCATAACAAGAAAGATTAGCAAATACAATCTCCATAAATCACTTTAAATAATTAGAATTAGAAGATACAATATGTTAGTCGGTGCAAATATTCCTAAGCAACTAATATCAAGTTGGACTTGGAATAATTAATCTCTTGCTAATTTTAAGTAAAGTTAACAAAATTACAAATTACACCAGCTACAAAGAATATAGTCATAAGGGAGAAGTTGGTGGTAGATTAAGACCATTTAATCCCAATTGGTCTAACGGCTTTAAGTATTGGTTAGAGTGTAGTGTAAAGACGGATAAAGAGTTTTGTTTGGTTTGTTACTTGGTCAACAAAAATCGGTCAAAAAAGTGCATTTGTAACCTATGGATATCATAGTTGGAACAAAAAAGAGAGATTGGTTGCTCATGTAGGTAAGCAGAATAGTTATCACACTTAAATCGGAGTATGGGACCTCGCCTTGACCCGACCTGAACTATGACCGACCCGAAAATTTTAAGCATCGGAAAAATGGGACCCCATTGAGCAAAAATCATGGGTCCGCCACTGATCAAGAATAACCTTTTCTGTTAATATTTAAAGCAGCCATTGTTTCCTCTGCACACCATCCTATTATTAAGTGTAAAGCATGATAAAAAAAATTGTTGGGAATTAAAAGTAGTGCGTCAGTTATGACCTTATCTAATAAATTACACCACACTGTTAAAATGGGTTTGTATTACCTAGCTGCTGACTTGCAGTAAGCCTATGGGTTTTTGATTTTGTTCATTCTATATAACATATTCGCAAATTAGGGATGAGCAAATTCAGTACTGGTACCGATCGGTACCGGAAATGCACCGGCATAGGTACCGAAACCGGAACCAAAGTTTTGAGTTTCGGTGTCAATACGGTACTGAACAGAAAAAATTCGGTACCGGTACCAATAATTTGCGATTTCGGGATCTCATCCCTACCGCAAATTAATTAATTCAATACGTTAAACATCAAAGTAGCATATAGTTCTTTAATATTATGAATCTACTAATTGTGTTGATTTTTGAATTTTGTTAAATTTTAGACCTGCCATATAGGTTTTCAACAACAGACAACACACAATGGCATGCATCAAGAAGTATAGTTAGTAAATCGGCTACTATCTACTAAATAGTGATGTAACTCAGGCATTTAGCCGAACACTTAGCATGCAGGTAAAAAACCAATTAGTAAAGAACAAAGCAATCGAAAGGGAAAAGTAGGCACCGAATAGCACTTCCAAAGACCACAACCAACCGTGCGACTGATCAATAGTAAGAAAACAAAGCGGTTAGCAAGTAATTAAAGATGAATGAAGCTTAACAACTGAACAGGTTAATCAGAGTTATTGAATCATAGGTATCCGTAAACCGTTGATTTGTGTGTGATTACGCTACAGTATTCATATGAAATAAGTGCAGAAAGGGTAAAAAATTACTGTACCAAGGGAATTGAAGATGAAGATGACAATCATCCGCCGTTGGCCGTCTCCACAATAGCTTCCACCCCCACTGCGATTCCGACTTCAGCCGTGAGAGAACAAAGATGTGAGTGATGGTGTGAGAAGACGTGTGGCGCCAGATCCTTTCATCACTCTATAACAAAATATGAAGCATAAGGTACAAATCAAGAAGCAATTGTACAACCAAAGCAACTATCGATACAACTTAGAAGCTCTATAGAACTTGCAAATTAATATGTAGTATAATTGTATTCAACTTTTGAAATGTTGTACTTCTTTTACACATTTTTTTTAAACACAACAATTTGTTTTAAAGTACACATAATGAAAAATTTATAAACTAGAAAATTGATTATAATATTACATGTACTATTTTCTCATTACAAAATTTATATACCTTTTGAGTTAACATATTTTTCTAATAGTGTTAATAACGTGGACTAACATGACAAAAACTGCAAAACCACAATGTCTCATGAAAAATAAAAAGTAATTCATGATTAAATTAGTAATTTAGACCAAAACATTGCTTAACTCTTACTTTGAATTACATAAGGATGTGGATGATGATACACAATGGGTTGGAAATGCTCTAAGAAAATAAAATAATTATATGAATATGGTTTAGGCAATTTTAATAGTTGAATGTCGGTACCTATAACCGACATTAATCAAATACTAAAACAAAATGTGTTAATTTATAACGTGTTTAAGACAAGGAAATTTACATAAGCTTATATGATAAATATGTAACTGTTTTATATAAGTTTGTAAGTTTTAGTAAAAATGTAAATTTAAAGTATTAATATGTAAAAAAAATAAATTAAAAAGTAAAAATTTCGAGTCAAATGGGTCGTGTTCGACTAAAACCGGGATAATTCATATTGTGTTCGGGTTTCATGTGACTAGCACGACTTTTGGGTCATGTCATGTTCATGTCAAGTTAGACCCGCCAACCCACAAACACGACCTGAATATCATCCTACTCAAATTCAAATGATAAGTCAAAACCATTAGGTATATTTAAATAAAAAATTTATAGAATGTAAGAAACAGTTGGCATATTACTCTAGTCATACTCCAAATCCAAATGGCTATATAAGCATGTCGATGTATATTAAAGGATTCACATTCACCTAACTAGCCATATCATTCAACATTCAAGCTTCAAACTCATTACTTCCAACAAATAAATAAATAAATAAATAAATAATATTTAATTAATAATAATAATAACAATTCAACTTCCACTGAAGAATTAATGTTATGAGGCAATCACCCTCCTCCCATTCACCATGGCCACCGGGATCAACCCACCGCCGGTCCACTCTTCAAGCATCATCTTCATCCACCGCCCGATCAGCGATTCTTGTCGAGGACGCAACCAGTCCTATCGACTATACCTATTTCCTTCCAGATGATATATTAGCCATAATTTTCCACCACCTTGATACCAGAGACCGCAAGCGTTTCTCTCTTGTGTCCAGGAGTTGGCTGTTCGTCGAAGGCCGGAGCCGGTACCGTCTCACATTGAACGCCAAATTGGCAATCTTTCTCTACCTCCATCCAATGTTTTCACGGCTCAGTTCGATTACGAAGCTCTCTTTACGTTGTGGTCGTTTATCCCAAAGCATAAACGACAACGGATTGGCTATAATATCCGTGTAGATCAGTTCTTCATGTAAGTAATTGAAAACATGATTAATATTTAACCTATGAACCTGTTACAGCATGGAGAGTAATAACCGCAGCAGAGAAGGATGTAGACGACATGGCTGTCAGCTTGGTCGAGTTCCCCTTTAGGATATATAATTAAGGATGGTGTTAGGGTTCTTGAAAGGAACCCGGTTTTAGGAGAGAGGAGGCACACAAAATTGTTATGTGTGTGTGATTAGGTTATGATGTTAATATTTATCTCTCTTTATATACACCCAGGGGAAACCCTTTATTAGTTAATTATAGGTAATATGCCCATCAACAATTACCAGACTAATATATAATAAGGTATAGTTAATATTTTGATCTAATATAATATTAATGATAATGATGGTCATATAAATAAATATATAAAATTGTTACGAATGATCCATAATGTGGTGACTTTCCACATACATAACTTACATTCTTTATTATGTTGTATTAATGTTCTAGCCCTATAAATAGTGGCTCTTGTATTTGATATGATACACATCTGAATGAATAAGAACTTTTCTCCTTTCTCTATTTCTCACTTTCTCTCTATACTACGATTACATACATATTCTATGTAGCTAATAGGTTGTTTCACAACACGTTATCAGCACGACAGTCTCTCCACAACCATTGCAAGTCACTCAATTTCCTACCAAGTTGTATCCATCTATTGAGGTAACAATCTAACCATATTCGGTTTACATGCACAATACATTCGTTTATGACACATATTATTCTTTATGCTTCTTTGAATATGGTTATGTGACTTTTGGTATGATTTTGATTTATGTGGATCTTGTCTTTTATAAAAGTTGTTTTGGTTTTGTCAAGAATTTTTTTATCCTTATCCTCATTTACTTGTAATAAATTGTATCTTTAAAACAATGGAATTTGTCTTTGATTTCTCATGATCCGAAAATACTTTAGGTTAGCTAGTTAACAAACTAGAAAAAAAAAGGTTCACACTCTTCAAGGTTCTTGTTTTCGGATTGTTGGATTATCGTTTTTTTTGTATATGATTACTAGTTTATTTTTAATTGAAAAAATGGATGTTCACAAGTTCTTTATTTTATTATAAAAAATATGTTATTAGTTTATTCAAATAAGAAATTGTTTTTTTAAGATTTATTTTATCATAAGATTAAAGAATGAATACGAAAGGCTTATTCGGGTTTTGTAACTAACAAAAGAGAACTACTATTTTTTTCCTTTATAACAAGATAAATGGACGGTTTTTCGTCTTTGCCATTTTTATATGCTGGTCAAGGAAATCATGGGTGTCTCTCATAATTAATTTGTGATTATCATATAACATGTAGTAATAATAATAACAATAATACTTTTATTGTTTTTATTATCTCATTGAAGAGTATTAATAAGTTGATTGCTTATTCAGATTTTTTTCTCGTATAACTGTTAGATAATTGTAAGTATTTATTGGTTTCACATTCAATATTAATAATATATGGTAGTTTCATATATTTGACTTGTATTATTCAAGTTTGTCAAAATTGATTTCTCGTATTGAAAACATGCATAACCTCATTATATGGCATGAGCATTACAAGATGATACAAGATGATTTTTATGATTATTTGCATCATACTTGTTATAGTATTTGTTACGTATAATGTCTACAAAATTGATATAGTTATGGTGCTTGCTCAGTTGCTATATATATGAAAACATTATAACTTGATTAGTTAATATCTCGATGAATAAATTATTGTGTTATTTTGTTTGATTATTTATCATAGAAACAATTGTAATATAAACATAACGAATTTTGAATTGATATATCAATCTATAAGTTGCGATTAGCCTTGAATAGATGTTATTAAAGTTATGAGATGTAACAACATTAAAAGATGGGCATTTAAAACCAATTATGTTTTTAATTCATGATTCATAACTTAGTTTATTTTATGATGTTTGAAGACCAATTATGACCATGTTTAGTCACCCAATTTCTTGTTTGTTATGAAAATGTTTATATCATGATGTTTCAAGACTTTTTATGACTATTTTTTTTTAGTTATGGTTTGATATTACCAACATGTATTTATGGACCATCATTTGTTCAAGTGTTATTTTAGTAAGTGTTATTTATATTTTTGGTCAATTATCATATAGACCATATAATTTATTCACGCTAATAGTGGATAAAAGTTGTTTTTGAATTGTATGGATCCCATGTAATAACATGATACATAAGAGATTTAAAGGAAGATTGTATGATTTTGTTTATCAAAATTTATTTGATCTTGAATACACTTACTGTTAGTATTTTGCATTTAAAGTAGTATATTGATTATTTGATGGTTGGAAACCTTTAATTTGCAAGACACTGTATATGAGTTATTAGTTTATATATGCAATGCATTAAGGATTTTCATGAAATTTCTTAGTAGAAAAGTAAAGAGATTTAAATTTATAGAATGAGCTTTATTATTTTACAAATGAAATTTAATTCTTTAAAATTTCATTACTTTATATAATTGATCTTAGTTAAAACAAGTAAAAGATCAAAGTTGTGTATTATTGTCATTCTCATTAAAATATTATAAACACATTTTAGTTGTGGTAAAGTCCAATTATAATATGACACTTATTTGGGTCAAACTCTCTAAATCTTATGGACAGTTATAAAATGAGCATTGCTTAATCACAATTACTTGTCAATTGATATTTAATTTGATGAGAATATTATTCATAAGAAAATGTTGAATAAACTAATTAGCATTTGTCATGCTTCATATATGCTCATGAAGTAGCAAGATTGCTAAATAATATACAAGATTTGAAAAGACCACGATGAAAACGCTCACCATGAAATTTTTGTGGTGCTAATTTATCCATTCCCTGAAGTGAATGTAATGATAGAACAATAGGTGTAATGGTCATGATTATGTACATAATTACATAAATTGCAGTTATGTTACCATGAAAGTTTTTGGATAACAATCAATTTCTTAAAGTGAATGTGATGATATAATGATTGGTGTAAAGTATGTGACCCTGATTAATAAAGAAATTGTTATGATGCTCATGCTAATAATGAGAGTAACTATGTTAATAATGTGATGATTATACAATGATCGTTATAAAGATCATGATCATGATAAATAAGAAAATTGTAGTGACCCTTGCGTTAATAATGAGATCAACCATGTTAATATTAATATGACCACAAGAAGTGGCGCACCAAGGGAGTAATTATACGAGAATAAATTACAGGAAATGTGTTATAACATGAATGTTTGAAACGATAATACATTATTATCTCGTATTTTTCTGTCGTGTATCAAACAAACACGAGTGAAACTAAAGCATATATGATCATAAGCAGGAAATTTATGAATCATGACTGTTTAATATGTTGGTTTAACCGATAAGACCATTCCGAGTCATTGATGATGTGAAAATTGAAGAACCAAAATGCTCTTCATGGTAATTAAACATACGATGTTTGCTCTCATGGGGAAGTTAATTATTAACCAACTAAGTTGGGTGTAAATCTCTAATACACTATGAAAATGAAAAAAAGGATATGCATATCCCGACATGATACCATTTAGTATTTTGAAATCGATGCATTGTCTAAATGGTTATCAAATTCGCAACCTGAAGTTTGTGTGACTTGTGACTTGGCAGATAGCAAGCACATCTTATAGACTATTTTTGATAAATGCGGTGATCTTAATTCCCATATCACCAATGATTATTGGAATAAGTGTTAAACTACATGTGATGAATGTTGTTGCAAATTTTTTTTTTGTCGAAGACGATGAACATACGTCTCCGATTGATTGCAAATCCAATAATCATGAGAGCAAAATTACATATGTGTACGCTGGAACATGTGTTTCACATTGTGATAAAAATTCACATCAGACCAATAAATTACAATACTTCCTCCCCGTTACAACTGGCTTTAGGTCAGATACCAAAGATTTTCCATATGTGATTTTGGTGTGCAGTATGTTTTAAAATTGATCCATCATACACACAAAGATGAGACCTCAAGGAATGTTGAGAATATATGTTGGATGCTGAAAAGTATTGATAACTAGGCATTTAGAGTCATTAACGTAGTATTCGTTAACGACTCAATTTATTGATGTCTACTTCAACAAAATAATATTTCCAACATGAGGGAGAGATAAGGATCAGTTGGAAAATAAAGAAAAAAGTATATATTTCTAAAAACAGTAATTTGATCAAAAGTAGCATATTATGCATGTATACTTATATACCATATGTTTATATTGAAGCTTTAACAGAATTTTACATGTTTTTTTTTCTAGACCGGATAATTAGTTGGCTCATCACTCATGTATAATAATAATTATACTGAAGTGTTATCAAGTTTAACCATTAATGCGTGATATCAACTTTTGATTATCAATTTACCAAAAACTAAAAATAAAATAAAAAAAACTTTTGATTATTAACGTGCATGATAGAGAAGTCATTGTAACGATAATAACATTTACTATTTAGATGATAAATGTCTTCTTTTTTTTTCTTTTTTTTGTCAGTTTGGTTACTGTAGCAAATATGATATTTAGTCATAGTGTCGTCTATAGACGTGGGACTTTGTTTCTACGGTGCTTTATGATATTCGAGGTCAGAGTCATCTTTTGCATGTTAACGTTATCATCTTTTGCATGATAAGTCGTCTATAGACGTGGGACTTTGTTTCTACGGTGCTTTATGATATTCGAGGTCAGAGTCATCTTTTGCATGTTAACGTTATCATCTTTTGCATGATAACGAGAGTATTTGTCAGCGGATGTATACTTGTATGTTGGTAGAGAGATATTTTGTAACATCCGGCCCTCGCACCACCAATATTGTCCGCTTTGCCCACGAAGAGCTCAGGGATTTGGTTTTGGTTACCCATGTGGAGACTTCCTAGGAGATCACCCATCCTGCTACTACTTCCAGGAGCACGTTTAACTGTGGAGCTCTTCTCTCGTCCACTTCCATTAAACCCAAAACGCGTTGGTGATATAAGAGACATGACATTTACTTATTAACCAAGGATCTCTCTTGTCTACGACCGATGTGGGATTTGCGTAGGATGTTACATATTTATAGACTTTGATTAAAGACAAGGGTGTTTAGTGTTTATAAATGATTAGATGATAATTAGTGTTCTTTTTCTATCGGTTGGCTTCTTGTAAAAATTATAAGAGTTGTTGTCTTCTACAGACGCGGGACTTCGTTTCTATTATTCTTTAAAGATTTTCGAAGTTAAAGTTCGTCTTCTACATGCTTACATCACAGTACCAAAGAGCAAATGTTAGTGGATGCATACTTGTTGAATGTTGATTGGTGTAGAGTTTATTTATGGACTGTGGTTGACAATAACGAAGTTTAGAGTATATAATTGATTAGACAATATATATCCTATTTTTGTCAACTGGGTTCTATTATGACTATGAGCAATATTGTAAAAGTAGGTTTACAAGGCCTAGTACTCCACGATTACTCGTTACATGGTATGTCGCGAGGGGAGTTTGTTTAGCTTCGCCTAGTTACTAAGAATCGGTCAAAGGTGGTCAACCTCGGACAAAATCACATCTAGCCGATGAAATTGAGCCGATTTTGACTTAAAAAATAAAGCATAATTCGTATTTATACAATATTAAAGAACAAATGTCATTTGGTCCATTTATGATTATCAGTTTTTAAAATTTATTTGTCTTACTTATATTGATATTCACATATTTTGTTATAAAGATTAGTAAAATAATGATATTTGACATATATATAGTATCCAAAATTAATTTTCATTATATTTGGCATGTCCGAGTACTTCGAGTGCACCCAACTCTCCTGCCGGCCACCTAGGGTCCGCCAAACGACTTTTACAACCTTGGCTATGAGATATAGTCGTTGTCATAGACATGGGACTTTGTTCCTAAGGTGCTTTACGTATTTGAAGGTCATAATCAGTCTTTTACATGCATACGTCAAAGTATCAAAGACTAATGTTAGTTGATGTACACTTGCATATTGATGGAGAGTTATTTATAGATTTGTTTGATGAGAATGACGTTTAGTTTTTATAAATGGCTAGACGATAAATGTCCTTTTTTTGTCAGTTAGGTTATTGTAGAAAATGTGAGACAATCGTTATGGAGTCCATAGATGTGGGACTTTGTTCCAATGGTGTGTTTGATTTCGAGGTTATTGGTTGTTTTTTTTACATGCTGACACCATAATACCAAAGAGTAAATGCTATGGTGCATACTTGTAGATTGGTGGAGTGTTATTGATAGATTATTGCCGACAATAATGACGTTTACCGAATATAAATGATTAGACGATAAATAACTTTTTCTGTCAGTTGGGTTACTGTATCAAATATGAGATATGGTCATTGTGCCGTCTATAAATGTTTTTTATTTGTCAGTTAGGTAATGGCTTCATTCCTATGTTGCTTTATGATTTTAAGGTTACAGTCAGTCTTTTACATGCTTACGTCATGGTACCAAAGAGTAAATGTTAGTGGGCGTAGACTAGTAGATTGGTGGAGGGTTAATTAAGCTATGGACGACAATTATGGTGTCTAGTGTTTATAAATGATTAGATGACAAATGTCTTTATTTGCCGGTTGGGTTGCCATATCAAGTAGAAAATGAAGTCACTGTATCGCATATAGAAATGGAACTTCGTTTCTATGGTACTTTATGATTTTCAGGTTTATGATCGGTCTTTTACATGATTATGTCATCAATTACCGTCACCCAAAATTAATTTAATTCTTGACAAATTTACATAAAACATCCTTGCATTTATATGAAATTGAATGTTTCATTCGTTATCTTTAAGAGTCACATTTAACAACCTTTACGAATATTTTTTTGTAACACAATGCGTTCTTAAAAACTTGCATTTATATGAAATTGAATGTTTCATCCTTTATCTTTAAAAATCACGTTTAAAATCCTTTTCATATATTTTTTTTAACACGGTGCATTATTAAAAACTTTAGTTGACCAAATCTGTAATTTTGATAATTGTTTTCATTTTCGATTTTTTTTTCTTTCTACATTTGTTTTCATTTTCTTTCTTTTGTTCTTTCCAGTACTCTTTTTTATTATAAGTTATTCAAAAACCAATTCATAAATTATTATTTTATGTATAGCTTTTAGTAAATACTTTTAAAAAATTAGGAACTTAAAAGTTAAAACCACCAAATTTATCAGACATAGATCCAACCATGCAAATTGAGTAGGATATTGAGTTAAACAATCTGATTGGCCATCATGTTGATGCTTGCTAAGTCAAAAACTTTTAATACGTGCAACCAAGACTTGAAACCTCAATGTGAACAGATATCTATCTTGTCATCATCAACCTTATAAACAAGGATTAGTATTGATTCAAAAAAATAGTCTAATACTTCTTTTCTTTATGAAAGTTTTTGTTCATGATTCAAAATAAAAAGATGTATAAAAAAATGCCCCGGACACTTAACAATTAAACCAACATACAATATGCAGCCATTTAAGCAAACATATAAAGATGTGAATGATGATACACAATTGGTTAGGAATGCTCTAAGGAAAAAACATAATTTTACGAATACATTTTAGGATTTAATAATAATAGACTGTATAGTTATAACCAACGTGAATAAATCACTAAAATAGTTAAAATGTATTAATTTATCACGTGTTTAATCACTTAACATGGTTGATGACGCAGGTATGCTACCGCGACAAAACAGAAACAATAAAAAGAAAAGGCAGTAACAAGAACTTTGGTAGGACATGACATATAGATGTACAAATAATGCATGAAACAACGTATGGGTGATTCATAGACGGACCATAACATCTAGATAAAGCATAAACAACCATAAGTGTATATATCTCTTCTAACATCACCCGAACACAGTACTCTCGGCCTATAACGACCAAAGTTAAAATCCCACCTACGGACCAGATAAAAGCGTAAATCGAGTAAACTCTAATCTAGTCATGGCTTGCGACAAGTCAAGAGGCACGTTTAATGCAATGAAATTATACACCATTAAATTCTTGTTCAAAGACAACTAATTTAGGCAAGCGGCGTCAAAAGAATATGCCATAGCTCTTTAAATTTCATGCAAATGAGGAAAAATACCACCCCTTACCTCATTGAGCACACTATCATCACCTAGTATACTAAAAATATTCTACTAACCAACCAATTACACATTCATTACAACAAAATTCATACCAACTTACCCATTTTACCATCTTATCAATATTTACTTTCACGGTTCATCACATCTGGTGACGATTAGCGGTTTCTTTGTCGAGCAAAACGACTAGCGGTTTCTTTGTCGCCGTAAGCTCAAACGTTACCTTTCCACGTGCTAAGGATACGATGTAACAACATTGATTTAACTTTTTGGTGACGATTTATTTGCATATTTTTTAAACACGTTAAAATAATATATAAATGAAATTTAGAGGTGTGAATTTGAGATCCGTTATTCAAAAACGCGACAGAAACCTAAATGAAATTGAAAAAATTTTTGAAATTGTTTTATAAATTTGTCTATTTTCCATAAAAATGTGTATTTAAAGTATTAATATGTTAAAAGAATAAATAAATAAAAACTTTTTGGTCAAACATGATGTATTCCGGTTAACCCGTGAATATTCATGTCGTGTTCGGGTACACGTGATTAACATGGTTTTCGGCTTTTGGTTGTTTTTGGGGTTCACATTTGGGTTGGGATGTACCTGTCAATTAGTGTTGTACCTGTCAGCCCATGAACACTACTCGTTTAAATCAACTGGGTTGTTTTCATATGCTAACAAGTATAACCCGACACAAACGTGAACATGAGAATGTGCCAATTGTTTCTTATTGTCATTTAGTATTCTAACATTCTATAAATCTTTTATTTAAATCTAGCGGTTTTGACTTATCCTTTAAATTCGAGCAGGGGTGTTAAATAGGCACCCCTACTTAAATTCAAAGTATAAGTCAAAACCGTTACAGCTAAATAAAAGATTTATAGTGTTAGAATACTAAATGACAATAATAAACAGCTGGCACATTACTATAGTAACACTCCAAATGGGGTGTATAACCAAGTGGAAGTCTTCTGAAAAGATTCACCACTAGTCGTACCATTAAAACTTCAAGCCTGTTGCTTCCAACCTGTTTTTCAAGAACATAACACACACACATATATATATATATATGTGTGTGTGTGTGTGTGTATGTATGGGGTGGTTAATGTACACTAATAGACTATCGTACATTAGGTACACGAGGATCTAGAACGTACAATAGAACGCGGTGGAAAAATTGTAATTAAAAGGAAATTGACAATATACTGGTTATCAACAGGACAATTCCGTCCAAATAATATTTCAATTTATCCTCCCCTTTCACGAATCAGTTTCCCAAATTCCCCAAATCAGTTTCCAAAAACCCCCCAATTCTGTTTGTCAATAAGTTTTTGCATTAAACGGAGTACCTAGAAACACCAATAAAACAAATGGAGTTGAATGCGAGCTCGGCCGGAAATCCTAATTCAACGAAACTTATTGTTAAGGATAAAGAACGAAGGTCGAAAGCGATCAACGACAGACATCAAAACGTACAAAAATCAGGTAATACATTTCTAATTTGTTAACCTAAAACGTATATTGTATTAGGTTTGAAGTTGTTAGTTGTTTTTATTTGTAACAACAAACAAATTAGCATAAGCTGTTACTAAGACTTTTTTTATTTGAAACAGAACGTGATGATGTTCAATTTTGTTTAGTAAAAAGTGGTTGGGTTAATAAAAATTATCGATAGAATGTTTAAAACTTCTTAGGTCTTTTTAAGTTGGAATAATAGAGGTAGAAATCATGAGAACGTATTATAAAATGTATTAGACAACACTGATCATATTTTTTTATATGAAGATGTTGAAAAGGAAAAAAAGAAATACAGAACCAACTGAGGAAAAAGAGCATGAACCTGCAAATAAGAAAGTTAAAACAAAACAAGCTGAAGAAAGAAATTTCGACTCCGACTTTGAAACACCAATCAGATCATTGAAATTCAAAAGAAAAAGGTGGAACACAAGCAACATGATAATAAGAAAAAAAAAGGAAAATCATAAGCCGAGTTACACAATTCTGATTCAGACTTTAAAACACCGAAGAAAAAAGCCAAAAGGCCAAACCCTCAAACAACACGTTGTAGAAAACCTTTTCAATAACATATAGATACAAAACGTCTTGGATAGAATAAAAACATAATGGAAAAAGAGAAGAGTTTAAACTGAATTTTCTTGTGTTGTTCGACACATGCATTGGGTTGATAACGAAATCTACAACAGTCAATTTAATGTTCATCACATCTATTGATGACTTTTCAAAAATCTCTAAAATGAATTGGTGCAGCTACATGATTCATAATTTGAATAGATCAAAAAATGACCGGAAAGGTATAAAACAAAATGAAAAACAAGAACAATTCAATGGTCTGACAACATTGCTTGCAGTAATTTACACACACGAGCATCTGGAACGTCATGGAGCATTTGAGAAGCCAATCAGAACACCAGCAATTAGCTACATTACCTCAGCAACTCTTGTGAGCATGGATAGCTACTGTATAATAATAGTCCATTAACTGATACCGAGGAGGACAACGAAGACTCAAGTAAGTAACTATTACTTTCTAATGTTAAAAATATGACTACTAATGCTACAATAATTTTATATTTTAAAAACGGTGAATGATGGTCCTTCAACCAACTAAAAAAGGTAAGGTTCTGATGATCACTGGATCTTGCCATTAAAAAGAAATAAATAATGAACAAGTGAGTGAACATAGAACAAGCCATGTTCAATTAGTGGAAAAAAATGTAACTGAAGTGGATAATGCTATGATGAACACTACTGCGAAAGGAGAATGAGATAGTGGAAAATGATCATGGTAAGTAACTATTACTTTATAATGTTAAAAATATGACTGCTATTTTATTATTGAAATTCCAAAACAGTGAATGATGGTCCTTTAAATATTAAACCAATTGAAAAAGGTAAGGTTCTGATAATCACTGGAACTTGCAATGAAAATGAAATAAATAATGATCAAGTGAGTGAATATGCAACAAGTAGTGTTCAAATAGGGGAAAAAGATGTGACTGAATAGAATAATGCTATGTTGAACAATACTGATGGCAAGGATAATGAAAAAGTGGAAATTCATCATGGTAAAGAAGGAAAAAATGAAACTGCCAAAGAAAAAGAACAAAATGAAAAAGAATTTGAAGATAATTTCCAGATGCCTATAGAGACTGCAACTCAAGAAATAATAGACTACTACACTAACCAACCAGAGTTGTCTGGATTGTCTGTATATCTGCCAAAAGAATTTTTCACCAATAAGATGCAAGTAACAGTTCTAAACATACAAAACATTTTATTGTAAAAATATTAACAAAAATATTTATTGCAGAATTGGAATAAAGAAATGGACAACAATTTAGAGGAATTTGATAAAATTGTCTCTAAAATCAATGAGTTGGTAAAGAGAGAAAAAAAAACCATGGAAAAAACATATGGTTATTTGAGAGGTGTTGTGCTTAGGAAGCTAAATTCTATCAAAAAGATTGTTCAAAAGAAACACCATTTGGATCTCAATATGAAGGAGGTCTAAATGAATTAGGTAAAAACCATTTTTTTATTTTATTATATAATACAATACCTAACCAACCCCGGTATAAAATTATAGTTGCAGTAGTTGATCTTTCAATAAATCAAAACAACTTTGGTGTGGATTCTGGTATGCTAACAAAGAAGACAATGAAGGTAAACTAGTTCGTTCTAATACATTCTAATACAAATGTAAAAATTATAGCACGTTCTAATACATTCTAATAAAAAAGAGGATATGAAAGAAGACCATGAGAAGCAGAAAGGTGTGGAGAATCAGTGGGGAGAAAAAATGAGAAAGAGCAAAATAAAGGTAAAACATCTGTTATATACGTTCTAATACGTTTTAGACCTTTAAATTTTAATTGTTATTATTTATTATGTAATTATATCAAAAAGATGATGTAAGCAAAGATGATAAAGATGTTGAGAATCAAGGGAGAGTAACAAATGAAAAAGAAAAAAACCACAGTAAAAAATTTGCTTTAAACGTTCTTATATATTCTGCACCTCTACAGTTTAAATTTTTTTATTTATAAGGTATTTTAAATGACAAAGATAATGTGAGCAAAGAACATGTGAGCCAAGACCATGAGAATCCAAGAACCTTAGCCAATGAGATAGAAAAAGATGTTGAGAATCAAGTTGGAGTAACCAAGGAGCAAGGAATAATTCAAGGTAAAAACCATCTCCTTTATACGTTCTTAAACATTCTACTCCTCTACATATTAAATTTTTTTTATTTATTATGTATGTAAATGACTGTTGGTGCATAGATGTCAGTAGTTCATATGTCTAATGTCTGTAATCGAGTCTGTAATATTGTTTATGTAATTGTTTGTAAAAGCGAAGTTGTTGACAAGTTCGCTTAGGCGAACTTGTTAACCAAGCGAAGTTGTTGACAAGTTCGCCAAGGCGAACTTTTTGAACGAGCGAAGTTATAGACAACTTCGCCTGAGGCGAAGTTGTCGTGTATTTAAGTGGTTTACTGTTTACTGTTTAGAGTTAATCGTTAATCGGTCAGTTAGTGTTTTGGTTGATCGAGTTTAGTTTACGTGAGTCTATTGACGTGAGTCTGTAAGTAACACGGTTCGAGTTATCAATATAACGTGAGTTTTGTTCGTATCGTGTGTACGTGTGTTTGGGTGATTATATTCTACGTCCGTAGCGATCTACACAGGGATTCCGCACCTGTGTATATCGGGATATCTCGTGTGATCCGTCCAGGGAACCTACAATTGGTATCAGAGCTTTTGCTCGATTGTGTGGTTCGGGATATTCACGCGGGTGTAGAATTCGTTTCATTTCGGGTATTACCGGGATGAGTTTGTGGTGTTTTTGCTCATTCTAGCTTCCTACCAGTGTGTTTAAGCCTTCAAACCGTCAAAATCGTCGTTAAAATCCGTTTTTCAGATCTGCAGAAAGTTTCAGTTCGTCAGGCGAAGTTGCTGTTCATCAGGCGAAGTTGCCGTCAGGATTCGTAGGGTTTCAGCGAAGATATAAGGAGAAGCGAAGTTATTCACAACTTCGCCTACCTCCTCAACTTCGCCTAACTCAGCGAAGTTCTTCTCAAGTTCGCCTAGTTCAGCGAAGTTCTCTTCAAGTTCGCTTACTTTCTAAGTTCGCTTATCCTAAGCGAAGTTATTCTTAACTTCGCCCAGTTACGCGAATTTAAGAAGGATCCAGCGAAGTTATTACTTAAGCGAAGTTATACTTAACTTCGCCTACAGTACTGTTTCGAAGAAATTTTTCTAACTTCGCCCTTTTCAGAATTTTTCGGGTTTCTTAGTCTTCAAGAAGGATGTCGTTAATCAACATTTCAGAGCTTGTCAAGATGGAAGTTGAAGCGGGGTCAGCTACAAAGGCCCCAAGGCTGCTGAAGGGAACCGACTTTGTTGCGTGGAAGGATCGGTTCATACAGTATGTTAAGTACCAGGATGCGAAGATGTGGGTATGCATCCAAGATGGATATATTCCACCGATCATGGAGTATGAGGGTCGAGACCAAATCAAGAAGTACAGTAAAATGGAAGAAGAGGAGAAGAAGATGTATGAAGCCGAAAGCAAGGCTCATGCTGCAATCACAATGGCTCTTCCACAGGAGATCCTACATACATTCAGAAAGTATACATCAGCTAGAGAGCTTTGGGAAGCTCTTGAGAGCAGATTTGAAGGAAACGTAGGTATTCGGGCTTCAAAGATAAAGTTGCTCAAGACTCAATTTTCAGTCTTTAAGTATTTAAAGAACGAATCTCTTGATGATATTATCACTCGATATTATCATCTAATGACTGAATTGAGTAACTACTCCATTTCATACCGAGAAGAAGAGATTGTGGAGAAACTTCTCGATGCACTCCCACCAAAATGGGAGATGTATACTGTTCTAATGAGGGAAGACAAGGACTTCCCTACTTATGATCTTGAAACCGCTGTCAACAAGCTCAGAACTTTTGAGCTTAATATGGTAAGAAAAGAAACATCTATGGATCAGGTTCAAGATCCAGGCATGTACGGTGCGAAAGTAAACTCCAACACAAGTTCAAAGACTGATTCTGCCGCCTACTACTCGAAGGGTGAGTCGGGTGCAAATTCTTCACAGGAGGGGCAAGTGTCAGTAAACTCAAATGGGGATGTTTGCTTTGTTGCAGGTGGATCAAGTGGTACTCAACAGACAGCAAGCAAGATTAATGGATCTTCAAGTTCCTCAAGCAATAATTTCTCTAAGATGCCAATGAGCGTCAAATCTGCTGAAGAGCAGTTTGGACTCTATGCTTCATTTATTGCTTCATATGAAAATTATATTCAAGGAAAGGTGGTTGATCCAGCGATGCTAGATGAAGACTATGACCAGATCGATGCTGATGATTTGGAGGAGATGGATTTACAATGGCAGATGGCCATGATAGTGAGGAGAGTGAAGAAGTTCATGCGAAAGACGGGGAGAAAGTTTGTTGGTGGCAGGCCAGGGTTCGACAAGTCTAAGGTGAGGTGCTATAACTGTCAACAAAACGGGCACTTTGCCAAAGATTGCAGAAACGAGAAAGTTGAAGTTGGTTAGGGCCGGTCTGCACAGCACACTGGAAGCACTAAAGAAGTCAATGCCATGCTGTCTAGAGAAGCAGGTGAATACAACTGGAACCTGCATTTGAATGAAACTAATGAGCAGGCTAATATGGCTAAGGTTGAGAGTGAAGAACGTGAGAAGACTAACGGAGAAGAGAAAGCTACTGGTAAGGAAAAAGCTTTCATGGCAGATAACAATGATCAAATCTCCGAGGTAAGTTCTAAATCTTTTTGTACTAAATGTGAGAATTTGTCTGAGCAACTTGCTACCATAACTGATCAGTATGTTCGTTTAGATGCTGAATTTAAAACTCTTAAAGAAGATCATCACTTTACGAAAGCAAGAGAAAACAGTTACAAAGTTAAAATAAAAGCATGTGAAAAGGATGTTAAAAGCTTAAAAACTAAACTTGCTGAAAAAATTGAAGTTATTGATCTTAGTTATGAGGTTTTAGAAGAAAAGACTAAACTGATTGCTGAACGCGAAAAGCAGATTGCTGACCACCAGGTGAAAGTGGTGGAACTAAACCGAAAACTGGAGCAGTTCCGAAATTCCTCAGCTATTCTTGATCACCTTGTTAGTGATCAAGGTACCTCTACAAAGAGAGGAGGAATTGGTTATCACGAGGTTCCACCACCGTATAACCACAATTACACTTTTAACCCTAGTGTACAGAAATCTGCTGATTTTGAAGTTCCTCAGACAGTTCCAATCAAGGTTACAAGTAAAGAATCAAGTGTTAGTAGTGGCGAAACGAGTTCGCCTGTTTCAAGTGTAAATATTTCTGTTACAAGTCCAGTCTCATCGGATTCGGATAAGTTGTCCGAATCGGGTAAGACAAAAGAGAAGGTAGTGTTACCCACTGGTGGAGATAAAGATAAAACTTCTAAAAAGAGTACTCCACTCAACCCGTACATCCCACCTTATGTGAGACGAACGGCCAGTAACACTGCCTCGACATCCAAAACAACCTTCGGAAAGAAAATGGAGTATAGGTGTTGTTTTAGATGTAATAAGTTAGGACATCTTGTTGCAGATTGTCCTCTGACGCCTAAATTCAGAGGCGTGAGACCTATTAAAACTGAGCATAAGCTTAATGGTAATTTTAAAAATGAAAACCCTTTAAAGTTTCAAAATGTAACTAATTCAGGTTTTCAAAGAAACAAACCTCAGTTTTACAATGCTAATCACCAAACCGTAAGATATAATACTTTCAATACACATAGGTTTGGTAGGCCTCACACTCAATTTCCAAGGAGATTTCCTACTAGGACTGACAGGAATTATCCAAATGCTAACTTTGGAAAGCAGAAGTACGGGATGTATAGATCCAAGACCAATTGGTCTTGGGTCCCTAGATTCTAATCATTTGCTTTATTGTACAGGAACAGTTGAACAGGGCTACCCACAGTCTTGGATTGTAGATAGTGGCTGTTCCCGGCACATGACGGGCAACAAATACTTGTTGCACGACTTAAAACCTGTTCAGGGAGCGAGAGTTAGTTTTGCTGGTGAAAGTGGAGGAAGAATTACTGGGAGAGGAACGGTGTCCAATGGGAAGATGACACTTGAGAATGTGAATTTTGTGGAAGAGCTGAAGCACAATCTGCTGAGTGTGTCGCAGATTTGTGATAAGGAGTATACTTTTCACTTCACGAAGAATGAGGCGATCGTGTTGAAGCCTGGTTTTCAGATACCAGACGAGTGGATAGTGATGAAAGCTCCACGTGATACAAATACTTATGTGATGGATATGAGGTCTACTGAAATGGCCACGGGAGAATCATGTTTAATGACGAAGGCAAGCGAATCAGAATCCGAACTATCGCACAGGAGAATGGGGCACATTCATCTTCGGAAGATGAACCACATTGTCAAAAATGGGCTTGTGATGGGCGTTCCCTTGAAAAGTTTTAACTTTGAAGACAAATGTATAGCATGCAAGAAGGGAAAGCAACACAAGAAATCCCATCACACCAAGAAGGTCAACTCAATTGCCAGTACTCTAGAACTGCTTCACACGGATCTCTTCGGTCCAGTGAATGTACAAAGTCTAGGAGGTACTTCTTACTGCTTGGTGATCACTGATGACTACTCGCGATATTCGTGGGTATATTTTCTGAAATCGAAAGATGAGACGGCTCAAATGGTGAAGAATTTGATTACTAAAGTTGAGAACGTCATGAGTAAAACTGTTAAGTTCATCAGAAGTGACAATGGGACGGAGTTCAAGAATCTTGAAATGGAGATCTTCTGTCTTCAGAAAGGAATTGAACATCAATACAGCGCTCCGTATACTCCGCAACAGAATGGAGTGGCTGAAAGGAAGAACCGAACTTTAATTGAAGGAGCCAGGACTATGCTGGCAGACTCGAAGCTTCCTGTGATGTTCTGGGCTGAAGCGGTTGCTACAGCCTGCTATGTTCTGAATAGGGTGTTAACCGTTAAGAGACTTGGTAAAACATGTTACGAGCTTATGCATGGAAGGAAGCCCAACTTGAGTGGTCTTGAACCATTCGGGTCCCCTTGTTCGATCTTGAAGAAAAATTCTAAATTTGGGGAAGTAGCCGATGAAGGAATATTAGTCGGTTATGTTGTTGGTACTCCCAACAGACGGGTCTTCAATACTTCGACTTGCAAGGTGGAGGTGGTGTGTAACACTGACATCACAAGTTACCAACCGCCAAAACCTAGCAATGGACCTGCTGAGCTTTTCGACTATGTTAAGCTTTTTAAGTCGTTTAACGTACCGGATTTGGAGATTTCTGAAGAAGAAGAAAGAGCTGCGACGAAGATGATACTCGATGAGGAAGAAAATCTATTACAAAGACAGCTGATTGACAAATGTCAACCTTCCTCTTCAAACACTATCGGTACCCCTGCTGCCTCAACTGATGAAGAATTTATCAATCCTTTTCACTCTCAGCATGAAACAACCATTGATGAGATCTCTTCTAATTTGGAAGATAATTTGCATGTCGGTTCTGTTCCGACCACGAGAATTCATAAAGATCACCCTTTGGATAATGTGATTGGTGATGTGTCCTCAGGTGTACAAACGAGAAGTAGCTTGAATGAACATACTTGTGTTTATACAAGCATTAAGGAGACAGGAATAATCGATGAATGCCTGTATACCTGTTTTATAAGCCAGATTGAACCGAAAAATTATCAAATGGCTTTAAAGGACAGCTCATGGGTCGAGGCCATGTAAGAAGAGTTGGCTCAATTCGAGAAGATGGAAGTTTGGACTTTGGTTGAAAAACCAAAGAATGTGCATGCGATAGGCACAAAATGGGTGTTCAAGTGCAAGAGAGATGATAAGGGGATTATTATTAGAAACAAGGCGAGGCTAGTAGTCAAAAGTTTTAATCAACAAGAGGGGATTGATTATAACGAAGTGTTTGCTCCTGTCGCTAGGTTGGAAGCCATAAGATTGTTTTTGGCGTTTGCTGCTCATGAAAAGATGAAGGTGTTTCAGCTAGACGTGAAGAGTGCGTTTTTGAATGGGAAAGTTGATGAGGTTGTGTATGTTGAGCAACCTCCGGGTTTTCCTGACCCAGACTATCCAGATCACGTGTACAGGTTGAGCAAGGCATTGTATGGATTACATCAGGCACCTCGTGCCTGGTATGCAACTTTATCGGATTACTTGCTCTAAAATGGTTTTGAAAGAGGGAAAATTGATAGCACGTTCTTCAAAAGAGATGGAAGCGACATCCTGCTGGTACAAGTCTACGTGGACGACATTATATTTGCTGCATCAAAAGTCTCCATGTGTCAGGAGTTTGAAGCCGTCATGAAGAAAAGGTTTGAAATGAGTGCTATGGGTGAACTAACTTTCTTTCTAGGATTGCAAGTTGATCAGAGGAAGGACGGGATGTTCATTCATCAAACGAAGTATGTTCATGATGTGCTCAAGCGCTTCAAGATGGAGGACAGTTCTCCATATGATACTCCAATCTGCGTCAATCACAAATTGGGTACTGAAGTAGACGGTGATGCAGATGTGGACCCAACTCAATATCGGGCGATAATAGGTTCTTTAATGTACTTAACTGCATCTAGGCCTGATATAATGTTTGCTGTTTGTCTTTGTGCACGTTTTCAGGCAAATCCAAAAGAATCTCATTTGAAAGGTGCAAAGAGGATACTGCGGTATCTCAAGGGCAAGCCGAAGCTGGGGTTGTGGTACCCGAGAGGAGGAGACTTGGAGCTGGTCGCTTACACAGACTCTGATTATGGAGGGTGCAATCAGAGTCGGAAGTCAACAACTGGAGGATGTCAGTTTCTTGGTGGCAGATTGGTGTCGTGGCAATGCAAGAAGCAGACTTCAGTCGCAATCTCAACCTGTGAGGCAGAATACATGGCTGCATCCAACTGCTGCTCTCAGGTTCTTTGGATACAACAACAGTTGCGCGACTATGGTCTGAATTTCTTACTTACTCCTATTTGCATTGATAACACAGCTGCTATCTCAGTAACTAACAATCCCGTGAAACATAGTAAAACTAAACACATTGACATACGTCATCATTTCATACGGGATTGTGCTGAGAAGAAACTGATAATTCTTGAAAAGGTGGATACACTTGATAATTTCGCTGATTTATACACTAAAGCGTTTGACAAATCCAGATTTCAAAACCTTATTGAACTGAATGGGATGATCTATCCCGAGTAACCATGCTTTTCTTGTGTTATTTAAAAAAAAAAAAAAAAAAAAAAAAAAGACGTCACTAATCGCTTAAAATTATGTCGGTTACATTAGTTTGAAGGACTTGTCTTCGGATATGTTTTGGTCCTCATTTACTACTTAGATTTTGAGGATAGCCATTAACCAGATTACTGATAGTGACCGGGGCGGTTTATGATGAGTTTTTCGTTCTTTCGCTTAAAATGAGTCGATCATACTTAGTTAGAAGGACACATACTAGTATGTGGTCGGTCCAGCTGATCCATTGGATCTTCGGGATAGCCGTTTACCTGAAGACCTTGTTTTGGTCGGGGCAATTTTTGCTAAAATTTTGAAAAACAAAAGAGAAATGAAATTATTTTTCAAGTCTGTTACTTCGTAAGAAGTTCGTTAGCTATGTTAAACGGAAAATTGATCCAACCTTGAAAAATGATAGTATACTAATTCTGTGTGCTTAGCTAGTGAAGTTATTAGGCTTAAAAGGCTTTAGGACAGCCATTGTATGTCACGGTAACTTTTTATGGTGCGTAAAAGTAGATGTGATACAAACTAAATTTACTTGATTTTATGTGGAAACTCCTTAAGAGTTTTGCGTGTCTTCATGTATATCTTTCCGAATGATAGGCAGAAAAGCGATTACCCAGTCATACACGAGCCCATGTGTGTTCTGATTCGTGTGAAGATACAGTGTCAAGATACTGCAGTGATCCAGATACGGGACTTGCAGTTAATTTCTACTTTGAAGTCTATGTTTATTTAATATATATATATATATATATATATATATATATATATATATATATATATATTTGGAGTTATTGAAACATATTAGTGATGATAATATCAAGACTTCACAATCTTTGAGTAAGAGAGAAGAACGGGAAGCAGATCAAGAATATTTACAACTTAATCAGACACTATGGGTCGAAGTCAATTCGGGGTGACTTGGGGAAAGCCATATACGCTTTGAGGATAGATAGGAGGCATCAATATTTCTGAGTTGTTGCCCACTTAAATTTTAAGGATTAATTGAACCTAACTCGTATCACAGAAACGATGAAAACCATCTTAAGTATATTACCTGCTTACAACCTGTCTCTATATGTCATAATACAGCTAAACACGGATCTATGTGACAGTCACGTAGTTAGTATGATTCCTGTTCGGATCTTTTCTACAACGTAGCAGTCCCTAGCAAGACTGAAATTTGATCCCTTATACTTTAAATTTTTTAAGTTTTTGTACTTAGATAGTTTTATGATTTATTAACTGGTTACTTAGAATTGATCATGTCATTTATTTCTTCTTGGAAAGTTTTATAACTTAATTGGAAAATTGTTAAAATTATAAGGTTTGATTTTGTAAATATATAGGCGATGTTGTTGAACAGGCGAAGTTGTGGTTAACTTCGCCTAGGCGAAGTTATCCGTAACTTCGCCTGTATAACTCCGCCCATATAAAAGGACTTTCAACAGTCAATTTTTCATTATTTTCAGCGAACTTATATCCACAGATTCACTTATTCTCCGGCGAACTTGATTTAACCTCGATTACGTGTTTTTTATTCCGATTTTTTCACCGATCAAAGGTTCGGATGTTGTTTTATCATATATTATAAGGTCGTTCATGCTAATCAAGGGTCGTTTCGACCCGGTTATTAACCTCGAACCATCGGTTTTGAAACCGATTTTCTTAAACTTGTGTTTTTACGTGGTAAACACTATTCTGATCGTCAACATGTCCTTAAAACTTGTGTTTACGAGTGCTTAATCGTCTAAAACTAGCCGAATCATCACCTGCACGTTGTTCCATAATTACTAACTGTCGCCGATTCAGATTCAGGCGAAGTTAGGGTTTAGGCGAAGTTATCCGTAACTTCGCCTGGAGCTAAAGTTCGCCTGAGGCGAAGTTATCCGTAACTTCGCCCGAAGCTTAAGTTCGCCTGAGGCGAAGTTATCCGTAACTTCGCCCAGAACTTAAATTCGCCTGAGGCGATGTTGTGATGAGGCGAAGTTAACATTAACTTCGCCTAAGATCAATTTTACTTAGTTTTAATTAGACGAACTTAAAGCTGAAGCGAAGTTGTTCCCAACTTCGCCTCAACTTTAACTTCGCCTATACATAGTTTATCACAACTTCGCTCATGGTAACAAAGCGAACTTGTGCTATGTCTTTGTGTCGTTCTAACTTGGTTAGTTTGTTGCAGATATGGCTGCGATAGCGGGTGCTGGTGGTGCAGGAGGTGATGATGGTGACAATCAGAGACGGTTTTTCCCGGGTCACAATATGTACATCACTCTTGACCCGGAGGCGAGCGGTGTGGACGACTACCGCGAAATTATCACTTTCCTCTTGCGCTCGAGGATTTTTCATGCCATCACCAACACACTGTCGATATCTCTACCAAACATCGAAGACTTCTGGTAGACGGTAGAATATGATTGCCGTGTTGAGCCCCCGGTGATGAGAGCTACGGTGAACAATCAACAGGTTCAGTTCAGCTCTGAACAGATCCGGGTGGCGCTTCGGTTCGGAGACGAGACTCGAGACGATCCTACAGAGTTCGTAGCTCCTTTTCGTGATGGAGCATTTCTTCGAATGGGCTACTCTGGTCCATTAGGAGATACCCAGAGGAGGAAGGGTTTCCTTCTTGATCAGTGGCGCTTCCTTATGCACGTCATGATCGTGTGCATGTCTGGGAGGAAGGCGGGCACAGACGGTATGGGTGCGACCATGCAGTCTGCCATGACTGCACTGACCTATAACAAGCGTTATAGTTTCAGTCAAATGGTCTTTTACGAGCTTGATAGACAAAGACGCGCGATGTCTCGAGAGCGGTTCATCATGTACCCACGTCTTTTACAGATGATATTAAACCATGTCGCTCCGGCTCTACCTCAGAGACGCCCGATCAGATACGTAGAATCAGTGAGCAAACGTATCTTTGCTCAATGCTGCACGTCAAGTGCGAGGAGCAATCCTGAACGTCGTCCCAGGCATACTCCTCTATTTGGGTTTTTAATCAACCCAGAGTATGTTCCTGCTGGTGGGGACGAGTTCAGAGATCCTCAACCGCAACAGGCAAGAGCAACTCAAGCTGTTCCTGCTCCTGCTGTGCCTGTTGCATCGACTGCTGAGGATATAGACCTTGACGCTGTTTTTGGAGGTCAAGGCTATTTTGACATGGATCAAGTTGAAGAGGTGCAAGTCTCAGCTGCACAGGTTTCGGGTGTGAGTATGACTAGAGCAGCTACGTCGATGGCTGACTCCGATCTGGATGAGATTATGAATGAGGGGAGACGGTTGATGGTGTCTAGAGAGAGAACGATTGGGAAAAGAAAGAGAACGGAGGACTATGATGAGTCGGAAGAAGAAGAGGACATTCATAAGCTGATTAGAAGATCAAGACGGGAGAGGACAGGTGCTGGCATGGGAGCTGGAGAGACTTCAAGGACTGTACGATTTGCTCCGGCCGCACTGTCTGGTATGTCCATTGTTCCTTCTTCTGTACAGGTGACAAGTACAAACGCTGCGGATGTTCCCGTGGTGGCTACATCAACGGCTGGCATTCCATCCACCACTACCATCCAGACATCGACTCCGGAGATCGTGTCTCTACCACCGCCAACGCTTACTCAATCGGTGGTAGCTGCTCGTTTTGTGGAGTCAACGGTCGTCACTGCTGCAGGGTTATCAGGTATGATACCACCTGCGGTTACGCCTGCTTCTGGAGTCTCGCCTTCGCCAATGTCAGACACAGAGAGAATAGCTTCACTAGAGCGGATCGTGGCAGAACAATCGAAGACTATTTAAAGCCTAGTGGAAGCAAATCAACTACAGGCATCCCTCCTGGTTGAGCATGGGAAAATCATAGATGCCTTGAAGGAGTTCTTGGCATCTCAGGGGGAGATGAGCTGTAAGGGCGACGAGCTCAGAACGAAGAAGAGGAATGACCGTGACGATGATCCCAATGCATCGAAAGATGCAGGTGGTGAGCTGCCAAGAACTTCTGAAGCTCTTGGTACTTCCACAGCTGAGGGGGAGTCTACTGACGTGGCTGGTGGTTCTGGTGATGATGTGGTGTTAGTTGAAGATGATGTGATTGATGCGGTGAAAGAGCTCGACGATGACATGTTCAGTGATGAGGTACTGTTTGATGAAGATGTGCTACCGAGTGATATGATTGAGAAGATCGGTGAGCAGATTGTGATTGAAGATGGAATAGAAGAGGGGGAGATAGTAGAAGAAAACGTTGAACACGAGATCCCTGAGGTTGAAAAAGCCGACGTGAGTGCTGAGATGAATGAGACTGAGTGGGAGGAGCAGCCTAGGTGGAAGGAAGGCTGTGCTCATTGGTTTATTAAGACCAAGAAGCCTGCTGTTCCAGCCATGTTCAAGAAAAGTTATAACATCAAAGGCTATGCTGAGTCGAAGAAGGGAATCATCTGTTGGATTTATGATGAACATATCAAGTTGTTTGTGGTGAAGCGTTATGATGGCATTCAATACTTCAAGAGAATGTTGAGATCTCTCAATACGTTGCCGGAATGTGAGGTGAAAGATTTGGGCAGGTTGGGCCTAATAAACAGAAGTGACAACAATATGGCGAGAATGATTGAGAAGATTGTGTGGAAAGAAGGCGTAAAAGAAAAGAAGTTTGAACTATTAAAGCCACAGAAGGGAAAGCTCGTGGAGGATACAGAGAGGGGATTGAGAGCAGATGGCAAGCCATGGATGGTGATGAAGTACAAGCCGATCCGATGCATCAAGGAGGTTCCGATGAAGAATATGCCTCAAGATGTGTTGTAGAATCTAAAATGGTGGTACGTTGATTGCCAGACTGCTGAAGCCGTGATGGAAGACGAAGATGAACAAGAAGTGCTGAGGGTGTATGACCCGATGCATCTTGTTAACTTATCGAAAGCTGATTTGCAAGCGTTGAACGAAAAGAAGATATTCTATATTCCTGCTTGGAAGGATGAAGCAAGGAAATATCAGCGAGTAGTAACGGTGTGTGTTAGAGAAGGAGTGCACGCTTGAAGATACAGGATTACAAGACAAGAGCTGAAAGATCAAGATATGAAGCTACTGCCAAGGGGGAGTCTGTTGGTGCATAGATGTCAGTAGTTCATATGTCTAATGTCTGTAATCGAGTCTGTAATATTGTTTATGTAATTGTTTGTAAAAGCGAAGTTGTTGACAAGTTCGCTTAGGCAAACTTGTTAACCAAGCGAAGTTGTTGACAAGTTCGCCTAGGCGAACTTGTTGAATGAGCGAAGTTATAAACAACTTCGCCTGAGGCGAAGTTGTCGTGTATTTAAGTGGTTTATTGTTTACTGTTTAGAGTTAATCGTTAATCGGTCAGTTAGTGTTTTGGTTGATCGAGTTCAGTTTACGTGAGTCTATTGACGTGAGTCTGTAAGTAACACGGTTCGAGTTATCAATATAACGTGAGTTTTGTTCGTATCGTGTGTACGTGTGTTTGTGTGATTATATTCTACGTCCGTAGCGATCTACACAGGGATTCCGCACCTGTGTATATCGGGATATCTCGTGTGATCCGTCCAGGGAACCTACAATGACAAAGATTATGTGAGCAAAGAAGATATGAGCCAAGACCATGAGAATCCAAAAGATGTTGAGAATCAAGTTGGAGTCACCAAGGAGCAAGGAATAGATCAAGGTAAAATCATCTCAGTTATATGTTCTTATACATTATACTCCTCTATATCTAAATTTTTTTTATTTATTATGTATTTAAATGAAAAACATAATGTGAGCAAAGAAGATGTGAGCCAAGACCATGAGAATCCAAAAATCTTAACAAAGGAAATAGAAAAGGACGTTGAGAATTAAGTGGGAGTAACCAATGAGCAAGGAAAAAAAACAAGGTAAAAATCATCTCCTTTATACGTTCTAAGAAGTTCTAAGATAGTAATTTTATTTTGTTAGATTATTAAATCTTATTTCATTTGATATTAGAAAATCCTTCAGACACAAAAAAAAAATGTTTGAAGTTGATGTGAACCAAAATGAAGTTGAAAAAAAAATGATGAGACTCACGAGGGATTTGAATACGGGAAAGATCAAAGTCTAGGTAAGGAAAAGGTCTATTATTATCTGACTTCTAATACGTTCCAATACGTTCTCCCATAATAACACTACGTGTAAAATGACATTTGGTCACACGAAAAAAGTGTGGTCGTAGGCCTTTAGCCACACACATATGGTTCAGGTCATGTGTGACCAAAGGTCGCGACATCGTAGGTATCATGTGGCCACACAGAGTTTTTAGTGGCCTTATGTGGTTATAAGTGTGGCTAAAGGGTACCAGCATTAGTTGCTGGTCATCAAGAAGTCTCTCCAATAAGTGTGGCTAAACGGTCAAAAATGGCAACATGACTATTTACTAGGTGTGACCATTAAATGTATAGAGCCACATGAATTCGGGTTTCAGCCACATGAATTTTATAATAATGTGGCCAATAGGGTTGTGGTAAGCGAGCATTGTGACCTATACCGTGTGGCTATAGAAAAACAATGGCCACTTGAATATAATAATATTGTGGCTAATTATATCATATAGACACTGGATGTTACATTAAATGTGGCTAAAAATGTTTAATTGTCACTCAAACACTCCTTTGTAGATTATAGTGTAGCTATTGTCTTAACTTTTGTCACACATAAAGCTTTTCTAATTTAAAGTGTGGCTACTGTCAAACTTTTCATCACACATAGTGATGTATTGTGTGGCTAATCATATCATATATACACCGGAGATTATTGTCAATGTGGCTATAAATGTGAACTTGCAACTCAAACACTCTTTTGTAGTTTGTGGTGTGGCTATTGTCTTACCGTTTGTCACACATAATGTTTTTGTAATATAAAGTGTAGCTGTTATTATATTTTTGGTCACACATAGATAAATGTGGCTAAATGTGTCTTACCGAATTCAGTTTTTTTTATTATTTTTAAAAATGGATTATAAAAATCAGATTTTTAACCTGCTAATAATGCATAATATAAATATTAAAAGCATAACTTTATAAATGTAACTAAACACAATAGCATAAAATCAAAACATGTTTTTTCATAAGATTAACAAACCCAATAACATAAATTCAAAACGGGTTTACATTAAATTGTTTTTGCCTCCTTTCTTCATTTTCCTTAAGTTCTTTTTCCATTTGTTCCATTCGTTGCAATCATTCTTCCAACTCGTTTCTTGACTTTCTTTCATTTTCTAGTTCGTTTTCCATTTCGGCTTCCACTTTTTGAACCTAAAATTGTTAAAATATTAGCATCATAAGTATACATCATCAGTATAAAATAAAAAGTAAAAGTTAAATATGCAAAACTAAAACGACCAAGCAGATATAAAATAATTGGGAAAAGATCCAATACAATAATACCTTAACGTACATTACGTACGTGAATCCCGTTTTTCACAAATCGATCCATGAAATCACATCACAACATCTCATAATCATTAATACATATCCAATTAATCGTTGGTTCACCGAAAAACAATTTTGGATGGTTAATCAATCAATTTTTCATTTTTTCACGAAAACCATTTTTGAGCGCTTCTTGAGCGTTTAGGGTTTGTGTGAGCGTTTTAGTATTTTTGCCTTTAAGCGTCTCGCGTACCTCTCGTACGTTAAGCCATTATCGTACAGTATCTCTATCCTAAAATAATTAACTAATATATTACCCGAAAACGAGCAAGCGTACGAGCAATCACATTATTTGGCATCATTTTGAATGTAGCCCAAGGTTCATCATAGTGCTCAATTAGTATTTTTTATGATAGTCCTATGAATCTCATGACTCGCAAACCTATAATATTGAAATAACCAAGTAAGTATATTTGTAACATAAATAATGAAAATGTTAAAACTAAATGCATAGATATCCTCAATCTTTACAATAAATTTCTTCCCAGAGGTATCCCGATTCGGTCACCTTTTCTTTTGAATCAAGTTTCTTAAGGACTCGATTCATATATGTTACTTTTCACCATCCAGCCTTACTTTTTGACATGTTTTGCTCGTCTAGCGTAAGAAACGAGCCTTGGTCTATAACCACATCGTTTTCTTGCGTTGACCCGGTCCAAACGTTACCCGTTTCATTCCAAACATCTCATTTACCTTCAAATTCACATTTTTCTAACATAGTAAGGCCCGAGTATCAAATATTAGGGCAAACCGACCTTAAAAACTAAACCTTTACATCTAAAAACGTACCTTTTTGGTTCACTTCTAGCTATGGTTTGACTCAACACATGATTATGGACGTCTTTTCAGATTTAAATCTAATCCGAATGGAGAGGAGTGTTTGTGTGTGTTTTGAGTGTGTATGGAGGCAAGGTTGGTGGAAATGAGGGTTTTAAGGTTTTAGGGAGGTTTAAAGGGTTTATATACCTTTAAGCCCATGGACTTAAGGCCCATTACCATCCCTTTTTCCATCTTTTATTAACCAAGCTCACACTCTATTAACTTTATCTAACTTAATTGAATAATAACACACTATTTATAAAAACGAAATTTCTTTATTTATTTATCAAAAGTAAGATGTTCATCATCATCAACCTTATAAACAATGATTAGTATTGATTAAAAAAACAGTCTAAAACTTATTTTCTTTATGAAAATTTTTGTTCATGATTCAAAAGAAAAACATGTATAAAAAAATGCCTCGTACACTTAACAATTAAACTAATATACAATATGCAACCATTTAAAATTAGTTGCATCACCTTAATTATTGAGCGGGTTAGAATCATCGCGCTCGTGAAAAACAATTTGGTCAAACCAAATGGACTAAAATAGAACTTTACCCTTCTTTGAATTATAAAGATGTGAATGAGGATACGCAATTGGTTGGGAATGCTCTAAGAAAAAAACTTAATTTTACGAATACATTTTAGGAGTTAAGAATAATAGACTGTCTATAGTTATAACCGACGTGAATAAATCACTAAAATAGATAAAATGTATTAATTTATCATGTGTTTAATCACTTAACGTCGTTGATGATGCGGGTATGCTACCGCGACTCAACGGAAACAATAAAAACAAAAGGCAGTAACAAGAACTTTGGTCGAACATGACGTATAGATGTACAAAGAATACATGCAACAACGTATGGATGATTCATAGACGGACCATAACATATAGATAAAGCATAAACAAACCAAAACTGGATATATCTCCTCTAACATCACCCGACCACAATACTCTCGGGCTATAACGACCAAAGTTAAAATCCCACCTATGGGCAAGGTAAAAGCGTAAATTGGGTAAACTCCAATCTTGCCATGGCTTGCGACAAGTCAACAGGCACGTTTAATGCAATAAAATCATACACCATTAAATGCTTGTTCAAATACTACTAATTTAGGCAAGCCAAAAGAATATTTCATAGCTCTTGAAATTTCATGCAAATTAGGAAAAATACCACATCTTACCTCATTGAGCACACTATCATCACCTAGTGTACTAAAAATATTCTACTAACCAACCAATTACACATTCATTACAACAAAATTCATAACAACTTACCCATTTTACCATCTTATCGATATTTACTTTCACGGTTCGTCACATCTCATGGCAATTAGAGGTTTCTTTTTCTAGCATAATGACTAGCGGTTTCTTTTTCTAGCATAATGACTAGCGGTTTCTTTGTCGTCGTAAGCTCATACGTTTCCTTTCCACGTGCTAAGGATACGATGTAACATCAATTTAACTTTTTCTTGACGATTTATTTGCATATTTCTTAAACACGTTAAAATAAATATATAAATGAAATTTAGAGGTGTGAATTTGAGATCCAATATCCGAAAACGGGACAGAAACCTAAATGAAATTTAAGGATTTGGGATTGTTTTATAAATTTGTCATTTTGCCACAAAAATGTGTATCTAAAGTATTAATATGTAAAATGAATAAATAGATAATAACTTTATGGTCATATAGGTTGTATTGTGGTCAACCCGTGAATATTCGTGTCATGTTCGGGTTCACGTGATTATCATGGTTTTCGGCTTTTGGTTGTATTGGGGTTCACATTTGGGTCGGTTGTACCTGTCATTTAGTGTTGTACCTATCAGCCAATGAACACGACTTGTTTAAGTCAAACAGGTTGTTTTCATAAGCTGACATGTATAACTCGGCACAAACGTGAACTTGAGAATGTGCCAACTGTTTCTTATTGTTGTTTTGTATTCTAACATTCTATGAATCTTTTATTTAAATCTAGCGGTTTTGACTTATCCATTAAATTTGAGTAGGTGTGTTTAATAAACACCCCTACTTAAATTTAAAGTCAAAACAGTTATTAGTTAAATAAAAGATTTATAGTGTTAGAATACTAAATGACAATAATAAACGGTTGGCACATTACTATAGTCACACTCAAAATGGGGTATATAACCAAGTGGAAGTCTTCTGAAAAGATTCACCACACTAGTTGTACCATTAGAACTTCAAACTCGTTGCTTCCAATCCGTTCAAGCAACAAACGCTCTCCTTGACAACTGTACTTCTCTTAAAGAATAGTCAATTTCGAGGTTGCGCCTCCACAACAAGAACGAAGTGGTGCTGGAACTAACTAGCCCAGGTGTCGCTACTTCGTCACTCAAATGCATACATCTTAATGAAGGTTGAGTTTTCTTTCGAACCGTTAATTTCTAGTTCGAAGAAACTGCAGTCGTTGAAATTGATATGTTGCACGGGTCGATGGGATAGTATACTAGAATCGGTTACAATTCTTAGTAATAATAATAGAGGTCCGTTTGGAGAGAGTTATGGTGTGTAATACTGGTCTTTCTGCGCTATCTAATTGTACACATTTGCAAATTTTGCATATTGTTTGCACCAATACTAGAGTGATTGCAGTCGTTGAAAGATGTTATTACTTGAGAAAGCTTCGTATCAACTTGGAAGATGGATAAAATGGGACACGATACCTTAATGGTAATTGGTACACACATTATTGACACTACCGCGCTTGGTGTAAACGTTACCGTGCTTAGTTTATTTGAAATTGTAGTGAATTGCAGGAATTTGGAGCGATTAACGCTATGTTGATGCGATATGGTTTATGTTACTGAAGTTTTATGTATCGCGATAAAATGTGTTGCGTTGAAGCGGCTCTATATTAAAGGCTTCCATGTATCTGATCATGGGATTTGGTGAAGGATTGTAGATATAGATATGTTTTAGGTGGAATTAAAAATTGGCTACGCGCGAGGTGTAGATCGTTGGAGGTTTATTTGGATGATGAATCCGGAACAATGATGTAACTGTAAATAAAAGTGGCACTTAAGAAGACGTGGTCAACTTCCCTGCTATGGGGCTAGTAGCTCGAGTTGACGATCCTTTTTCAAGTAATAGGTTGGGGTTTCGGTTGCATGGGTCTTCTGACTTGCACCTTGGGAGGTGGTAAGATGGTGACAACAGTTCAAGTGGTAGCTCATGACTGTACATTCCAGCTTAAACTTACATATAGATGATGTTTGTTTTTCTAAAAATGGTATGCATGAGCTCTTTTTCTGCACCGCGTAGACATTGTTATCTGCGGACTGTTTGTTTTTTTGATGACATTTAGGTTCATGTCATGTTCGAGTCAATTTAGACCCACCAACCCACAAACACGACCCGAATATCATCCTACTCAAATTCAAAGGATAAGTCAAAACCATTAGATACATTTAAATAAAAAATTTAGAGAATGTAAGAAACAGTTGGCATTTTACTCTAGTCATACTCCAAATCCAAATGGCTATATAAACATGTCGAAGTATATTAAAGGATTCACATTCACCTAACTAGCCATATCATTCAACATTCAAGCTTTAAACTCATTACTTCCAGCAGAAAAATAAATAAATAAATAATAACAACAATTTAACTTCCACCTGAAGAATTAATGTTATGAGGCAATCACCCTCCTCCCATTCACCATGGCCACCGGGATCAACCCACCGTTGGTCCCCTGTTCAAGAGTCATCTTCCTCCACCGCCCGATCGGCGATTCTTGTCGAGGAAGCAACCGGTTCTATCGACTATACTTGTTTCCTTCCGGATGATATATTAGCCATAATTTTCCACCACCTTGATACCAGAGACCGCAAGTGTTGCTCTCTTGTATCCAGGAGGTGGCTGTTCGTCGAAGGCCAGACCCGGTACCGTCTCACACTCAATGCCAAATTGGCAATCTTTCCGTACCTCCATCCAATGTTTTCACGGCTCAGTTCCATTACGAAGCTCTCTTTACGTTGCGGTCGTTTATCCCAAAGCATAAACGACAACGGATTGGCTCTAATATCCGCCCATTGCCCGGGACTCATGTACCTAAAGCTTCGTGGCTGCAATAACATTACCGAGTTAGGTATGGAGGCGTTAGCCCATTATTGCAAGCATTTGAAGAAGTTCTCGTGTGGATCTTGTTTGTTTGGCGTTCAAGCAATCAACGCACTCCTCGACAACTGTACTTCTCTTGAAGAACTAGCAATTAAGAGGTTGCACCTCCATAATTTCAACGAAACGAGGCTGGAGCTAATCGGTCCGGGCGCAGTTGCTTTGTCCCTCAAATGCATACATCTCATCGAGGTTGCCAACTGCTTCTTCTTCGAACCATTAATTGCTTTTTCGAAGAAACTGCAGTCGTTGAAGCTGATTAGTTGCATGGGTGCATGGGATAATGTACTGGAATCTGTTACCGTTAATCCTGATAATCGTATTACTGAAGTCCATTTAGAGAGAGTTCACGTGAGTGATATCGGTCTCTCTGCGTTATCAAACTGTCCGCATTTGCAAATTTTGCATGTTGCTAAGACTCCTGATTGCACTTATGCTGGAGTGATCGTGGTCTTTGCAAATTTTGCGTTATCAAACATTTCAGTTACATTTTTTTTCATTGGACAAATAAAACAATCACGAAAATGAGTCTCTCCTATGTGATATATATCTTTCAAGGTAAAAGATTACCACATTCAAATATGAAATTCATTTTTTCTTAATTTAAAAACTATTTTTTACGCATGGTCAATTATATGCCGAATTATTAAGACTTACAAATTGATCAATTGTTTGTTCAATAGTTTGTGAAGCTAAACTTTCTCTACACATGTATACATTGTCATTACCCATTATAGTCACCTCACTCTCTCGCGTAACAAAAATTTATAGCATAAAGGAAGGCAATAACTTGGCCCCGTAGTGGAAGGAATGTTAGCATAAACGACATCAACTTGGGCCAAAGTGGGAGGCTAATTGGTATAAAGATTTTGATGTCAAGTGGTATTGTGGGGTAAATTAAGAAAATTGAAAAGAAAAGGTGAAGAAAAAGTAAAGAAAAAGCAAGTATAATGGTCCATAAAATTATTTTTTACTTATAGGTTGGTAAAACCCGGACATTGGTAAAACCCTATCGTTGTCAATCTCGGGCGTTGAGACGGTGAGTCTACGCAAATTCGGTTGGTTTATGTCACGTTTGTTACGGTACCGGAACTAAAACAAAAACAAAAAACAAAATCGGTATCTGTCGGTTTTAGCTACGTTTATTACGGTACTGGAACTAAAACAAAACAAATTTGACATTCAATCGGTTTTCGTTACCTTTGTTACAGACGAAAGTAAAACGAATCATAAAGGACCAATAAGTGTTCTGGCCGGTTTTTGTTACATTTGTTATGGGCCGAAACTAAAACTAAAACGAATTCGGGTAGACTCACCGCGTTTAGTTTTAGTTCCAGTACTGTAACGAAAACCGACCGAATGCTGATTTTTTTTAGTTCTGGTACGGTAACAAACATGACGAAATCGACTGAATTTGTGTATACTCAACCGTCTCAACACTCGAGATCAATAAGGGTCGGATACCAACGATCGAGCTTTATCGACCAATGCCAATTTTTATAATATTTTTTGTTTTATTTTTGTCTTAGTTTCGATAAAATAGCACACGTAACAAAAATCAACCGAATTCGCGTCGACTTAGTGTACGCTTGGGTTTTACCACCCCTCTAGTTTTTCCGACTTGCCCGGCGCAACGCGCCTAGAAAAATACTAGTTTGTGTAGCAAATTGAAACTTGTGGGATACGTAGAATAAATATGTAAATATTATTTACAGGGATTCCAAAACAAGTTTTTAATATACACTAGTTTTTATAACCGCCCGATCATCAATTAAATACGTTAGCAAGGTGTCACTAACGTATTTCTATTAGCGATATCATCTCTTTATCCAAATTATTGCTATTTATTTATTGTTTTGTATACATGATTGTGGTTTTTCTTATTATATACATATATGCTCAAAACTATGAATTGCTCACCAACCTTTTTGTTGATAAACTTTATTTTATGAAATGTTACAGGTTTGCATTTAGGTTGTTATTGAGATCTTGAAGAAAACGTCACAAATACCTTTAGGATATTAGCAAAATGAACAATATATTTATTTGCTATATTTTGTGATGATTATTGTATGAACAAGTATGTTATGTGACCTTATGATTTTGTGAAATTAAATGAGTTGTTAAATATTGTCGCTTTACATAGTGTCATGCGCTTATGGGCAATCCGTTGCATCCCGGCATGTTCCGCCGTCTTTGGTCGGGTGTAGCAATCCTCATCATGATTAATTTAGGTGAATATTATTTGGGGCTGATCGTCCGGCCTAATCAATGTTTCAGTGTCGGTTTCTGAATCTACTTCTTAATTTAGGTGAAAAAAATATCTCTTTAGGTTTTAAAATTCGTTTGTGCACTTCCTAACTAAAAACACTTGATACCTAATGAATTAAGCTTTCATTGTTTATACAGTTGCAACCGTTGATTAAGGAACCTGATTAAAAAAAACATAAACATGTATGTAAAGATGATGTTGTTACAACAATTAAGGACCTTGATTCACTTATTCCTGATAATGTTGATGATGTTATAGGTATACAACTAATTGGCTCATAATATACATGTGTATACATATGTACTAATATGCTCAAAATACATACTGGTAAGTAATTGAGGTCAGCATCAAATATTTTTCAATTCTTCGTTGTCCATACAGTTTTTGAAAATCTGGTATGCTAAAACCTCATAGTACCTATTTTTTTTATTTTTTTTTTCAAATAATTTCACTGTGTTCTCACTAAAGAAATATATTAAAAATCACAATAAAACAGTAGTCTTTATTCACTTTTAAATATAACAAGAGTAAACGAACAACGTTATCGCATTCAAAAATACAAGTAAAATCACATGTTGTGATCACACATATAAATAGTTCAAAATTTTGATCGAATTTGTTCAACAATTTCTTCTAATCGGGGCATTCTCACTTTCACTTCTCTCTGATTCATCTCTATATGATGTTCTATAAACTTGTATTAGTGTATTAGGGGTTTAAACCCAGTTGGCTTCATCTTAATGTCACTGTAACCCTGTGGCACTGGACAGAGGACACTTGCTGTTGTTACCAAATCTGATCGATCGCCTGAAGGACTACTTGAGAAGGTTACCACAAATGCGGTCGACATAGGCCTTGGCTATGTCTGTGTTAGAAACCGATCAACGATGAAACATATGATGAAGCTCGAATTCAAGAAAACAACCTTTTTGAAACTCACCATTTATTGTCCATGATTGATAAGTCTATGGTGGGTATTCCTGTTTTGGCACGCAAGCTTGTTCAAATCCAATCGGTTATCATATCCAAATGTTTGCCTGATATTCTTAAAAAGATCAACAAGAGACTTAATGATTTAGTTTTGGAGCTCAACAAATTACCCTCGGAATCTTACGACTATTCCTGATGCAATGTAGGCACTCGATTCGAATAGAATCTGTACTTTAGGAAGGTACAATGTGTATTTTCCGGCCACCTTTTTCCAAGAAGTCCCTTTTAGTTAATGTCACTTCTATCAACCTTGACCCTTTATGGATCTTCACAAAAACCAAGGTTTTCACACTTTCAAACACCACCTTTTGAAGATTTATAACCTCTTTAACCCAAATTTCTTGTACTTTTAACACAAACCTTTGAATCTTTAAAGCTTGAACACACTTTTTATGATTATGAACTTTCGAACATTTTTATGAACCTGAACCCACAAAATCTCTTGAAATCTGTCTTTTGACACAAACAAGACCAAAATCCAAGGTTGTGACCCAACATCTACAACTATTAGAGCCCGAAAACTCTGAAACCAATTGTAGTTCCCTTTACCGTATCTAACAACACACAGCTATTACTAGTTATCTTGGATCAACCTCTACACTATTTGGCGGAAACAACTAGTTAGGACTGAGATATCGGATCATGTTTGGTGGTTTATTGTCGTGAGGGAAAGGAAGGAAGAGAGAGTTTGTGGGTTAGAAGATAAGGGTTTTGCCAAAAGGTCAATTTGTGTATGAGATACACACATTTTATATAGTGTGTGTTCTCATGCACATGCATTTCATTAAAATCGGTTCAATGGGCTTAAGTACAAATGGCCTTGGGCCTAAACATACAAAGATAAGTTTAACAAAACATAAAAAAAATACATATTACAAATACGGAAGTCTAATGCTAGAAATGGGCATTACAATTTACTCGTTCTATTAACGATGTACTTTAATTAGTTTGTCGGTTTATTTCCTTGTATGTTTCAAGTCATTGTAAACAAAGTCCTTTGGGCCGTAAATAATGAAATGGCATGGCTTCACTTATAAAAGGTGAAGCATGCACATGCTAAAATAACTTTTGACACTATTACCTTATCCACTCACCAACTCACTCCTCTCCATCTCTAACTTTCTACATCGGGTAATAACCAACCAAACAAATATGCGAGATCTCGGTTCCTCAATAGTGATTTCCGCTAGCTAGTGTTGAGATTGATCTAAGAATACTAGTTGTTTGTTATTTGATCCGTTAATAGGACCTTCAAAGAATACATAGTTTACTAAGAAACGTTGGAACAGATTCGGGCTTTTGGATCAAGGTGGTTGATGGTTCAGATCTATAGTATGTTTAAAAAAAACTATTAAGTTTTTTATTTACATTGTGTAATTTATATTACAGCCTCCTCTGTGTGTGTAGTGATTCGAGGCTGGAAGTTTTGTGCCCTAACCTTTAAATTTTCTTTTAATGAATGTGGACCGCGTTGGTTGTTTTAGCAAAATATGGAAGTAGGGTTTTGAGAACATTCTATATAAACTAATGACACTCCACACGTATGCGCCGCACATCGCTTCTCTTATCATCTAGATCCCGCTCCCAAAGAAGGAATCTCTTACCTGGTGGATAATGTAAGCGATTTTACCTATGTTAGTCTTAATCCTCTAATCATTCTTTACTTGTTTCAAAATCATAGCTTTTTATATCCATTGATTCTGTTGGTGTTAAGATAAAATATTCAATTATGTTTGAATATACAAGTAAATCTATATCGGATGCTTTTTCTTCAACATTTTGGTAATTTTCTTTTACCACATGGATATTATGAAATAGATCGTAAACAAATAAAGAATGATTTGAGTGAAAATAACTTTTTTGTTCGATATTACGTATGTGAAGTATTGGGGATTTAAAGTTTTCTTCTAGTTAATTTTATCAATTATAAATTATAAATGTTAGGTTTGATCCTACCCATCTCAAGTTACACATAGATTTGGCTAACCAATTAGGAGGAGGTTACAACATGTTGTTTGTTCATAGCATCTCGATGGATTTCGAGGTAAACTCTTAAACTACTTCAGAAAATGGTAACTTCAAAGAAAGGTGCGATGAACGAGTTTTGAAATCGCTAAATAAAGCAACAAAAATGAAAGTTTTCAATGTGCATCTTATATTAAAACTTAAAATTAAATTAAAATTGAGATCTAGCTCTTAGAAGAAAAGGTGTAAAATCAAAAAGTGAATTCTAGCCGATGGTTCATTGGCAAAGCAAAGCTTTTAAACACAAAGGGCCGGAAGGTCTGCTGTCTAAGTCCCCAAATGACTAAAAATCTCCGTTGAAAGAAAGAAAAAAATTAAAGAAATTTGTAACAGTGTAATTCCTTGTTTTATATTTCTTTGAATAGGAAATACTAATTGCTTTTTCTAATCATTTTGTTGTGTTTACAACATACACTGAATATAGTTTTTGTTTCATTTGTAATTAGTTTCTATTTTAATTTGACGAAATGTGGTATTTCTTTTTTTAACACTTTTTTTATCCTTCATATGCTACTGAGGGTAATACTAGCTAGCTTTATACTTTCAACTTTCTATTTAAAGTAAAAAAAAGCAAGTTAGAAATAAATAATACCGAATTTTATTTATTGACCTATAATAATCTCAACTTTAAGAATCACTATCAACGGTCTTAACTTTCATCTATTTTTGTCTCAATGGACCTCTGTTAAAAAACATTTAACGTCATTAAGTTTTTTCCCGTTTCAAACCGATGTTTTAGGGCTTTTGATAGAAAGAACGATACGAGTCGACCGATGTAAAACTTATCAAGGGGGAGCTCAAAATGTATACAAAATTTCACAAACGAGGGGCGCCTCAAATTTTTGGTCAAATTGGGTTTTGGGAGGAACTACCTTTATTGCTTAATTGATAGTTGAGAAACAACTGATTTGGACCAGGAAGGATAAATTCTATGCCATCTTCATGAAATACATTATTATGAAATGTCTTATCTGATATGATTTCAAACACAACAAACGAACCACCTTTCAAGTTGGTTTGTTTAAAAACCTCAATCCATCCATCCTCTAGCCCACAACCCATTCCATCCCAAAGACATGAAACTTTAAACATATATCTATCTGGAGCAATAAGCTCGAAAAGCGAATTCATGTAATTGTCACCAAATTCTTGAATCACATACCACTCAGGGAAATCCTATTAAACATATTAATTAAAAGACATTTGAATTTGGAAACAGTCATTAAAAACAGAAATTAAAAACTTACCAAGTAATGGACATGTCGGTTTCTGACTGGAATACATATCATAGTACCGGATTGATCATTTACGTTTCTTTTGAAAGTAAACATATTCAACATAGATCTTGATTTAAGCTCAAAAACAACATATGTTCCAGCTTGTATACAACATTCTCTGATTAATTCAGTCCAACCAGTTCCAAAATAAAAGTCATAAAGTACTTTGATTATAACAACAGAAAACGTTCTACCACTTTGATCATAAATCAAACAACAGCCGGTATTCGATTTCATGTCAGCAAACATTGGTTGAACAGCTTTAGGAATGAGCTATAAGTAATACAAAAAATGTTCTTAGAATGTATATGTTGCAAAACTGTAAAACTTTTCATAAAAAAAAAAATTAACCAGATAACATTAACATGCCATCCTACTCATGGAATCGTTGTCGATATCTACCAGGAACTTAACTCCATTATTGAGACGTGGCATTTTTATGTTATTTGTAACATCCTACTTTCAGTTATATTAATAATATAAAGTTCGTTTATTTTATAGCGGGTCGTTATCGGTTTAGTTGAATAGAATACGAGATGGACTTGTGTTGGGTTATGGACTTGGGTTATGGAGAAATGAAGGAAAGACCATGGGCTTAAGCCCATGATCAAAAATATATATACCCTTAATCCTCCATTTAATTCATTTACACATATCCCTTACACCATCCAAAACACACACTTAAGATTCTCTCTCTAGTTCTCTCTCTCTCTAAACCGATATCAAGAAGGAAACCGAGAACCGACCCGAGGTAATGATAGTATTTTATTGTTTGAGCTTAAAACCGTTAGTTATGAACACGAAACGACGAGCCGACACCGTTAAACCGTTTAAGTCACGAGATCCGGGTGGGTTCGGGTATAAACCGAACCTATGATGAGCTTAAGGGTCACCCTAGCTCAGATCTGGATCGAACGGGACGAAAAACGGTGGAAAACGAGTTAAAACACGTTTTTCCGGCGAATGCGCAGTTTTCCGGCGTTGGCGCCGGAAAAGGTTGGTACGAGGTTAGCGATGTCAGGGAATGTTCTGACATTCCCTGACCTAACCCTAATTCGCTAAGGGTAACTAGCGAAGTAGGTGTGATTCGCCAGCCGATTCGCTAATGAAATATTAGCGAACTATCATCTCATTCGTTAAGGAAATAAGGGCGAACTAGGCCATTCGCTAAGGCCATTCGCTAAGAGAGGGACGAATGAACCCCCTTCGTTATAGGGTTCATTCGTTGACCAAATCAGTTCGTTAAGGTCCAATTCGCTATAAGGACCAGTTCGTTAAGATGCCTGATTCGTTACAAAGGCAAATTCGCTATAATGGCTAATTCGTTATGAATTCCCATTCGTTAAGAACTGAGTGACGAATTAGAACTTTGAAAGAATGACAGAACAGTCCCTGGACTTAGAAAAGAATGATATAATTATAAAGTGACCCTTGGAATTTGATGATTTATGAAAGATGCCTTCAAGGGTTAAAGTGTAGCGATTAACTAACCGGTAATAATCCAATGAAGTAAAACCGGCTTAGATACGTAAGATTAATTAAGTATACGATAGGAAGAGTTAGAGCCGTATTTAATATATGTATGATTATACAGTTAGTCGTGCTCAGCTCAGGAAAGGATTAACTATAAACGGTGAACGCAACCTCCTTGAGGTGAGTTTCTAGCCCCACTTCCTTGTTATATTTTTGGGGCTGTGTGCATACTCGATGTGATAGTTAATACACTTATCTTAAGTGGTAAGTGTATGCCTTGTATGATTTATGTATGATGATTGTTTGACGGTGCGTGAACGATCTTCAGATATTGCATGTACCGTCAGGTGGTAGTTAAGATATGATTGATAAGTATGATGAAAGATATGATGTATGTATGAATATATGATGTATGCATAATGTATGTATGTTATGATGATGGTACGTGAACGCTCTTCGGAGATTGCACGTATTGTCAAGGAAAGTATATATGAACAGGTACGGTACAGTTACACGAAACAAAGGGACCAGACCCTAATAATATCTGTGATGGTAGGGACCAGACCCTAATAATATATGTGATGGTAGGGACCAGACCCTAATAATATCTGTGATGTTGGGGACCAGACCCTTTATAATATCTGTGATGTTAGGGACCAGACCTTTATAATATCTGTGAGGTTATAGAGCGGAAGGCTCTTTAAATAGAACGGATAGTTATGTATGAAAAGTAAGTATGAATAATGTACACCCCTTCGGGCACGTGTGCAAGTATGAGAACAGATTGTATGTTGTATGATTAACTAGAACTCACTCAGCATAGCTGACTTTTAGTATGCACGCAGGTGAGTAGATTGAGGCAGCTTGCATAAGAGGAAGCACATGGCATGGACTTGAAGAAGCTAGCATCTCAAGAAATGTTATGATATTCTAAAGACAATGTTTTATGTTTTAAATGATTTGAATGCCCGTTAAGACAACAAAGTATGGTTTTGTAATATGATGGTTTGAATGTTTTAAGATTCCGCGAATGTTTTTATTAACTCTGTTATTATGAACTGTGTTTATGAGTAATTCCAACGTCCAAATGTGAGGCACCGGTAATGGGGCGTTACAAGTTGGTATCAGAGCATAGTTCGAGAGATTTAAGCATCTTATATGCTTAGACTCGAACAGAGAATGGGATTAAAGTAAGAAAAGAAAGAAGATGCCAGTTCAAGAATGCCATGTGTCACTCAAGCAAGCTCAGTAACGGTAAAGTGTATGATTAAATATGTATGTTAATGTTAGCTTGATTGCTAAAGAAAGGATATGTGAATGTTAGGGATAGGATTACTTGATTGATTAACTGTTTAGGATAGAACCAGCACAAATAGACTCATAAGGGAAGTGTATAGGACACGGAAAGTAACGTGATCAGCTAATCACAATTGGCCACTGTTATTACCTGTTAGCCTTAATATCCTTATACTAAATGGTTCCTTAAGTGATGACGTTTGTGTTTCCTTATAGAATACGATGGCTGGAGTTAAGAAAGTTGCTGGAAAGAAAGGACGCACGGGACGCCATGGCAGGCCATGCGTTGTCAGAGAGCCGTCGGTAGCACCAGTTACCAATGCTGAGGGAGAAGGGAGTGCCGATGGAGGAAGCCCGAGTAACAACGAGGGAGTTCAACTGGATCCCGATGTTCATGCTGCTATTGCCCAAGCGATAGCAACTGCTATGAAGAACATGAATCCCGATATAGATTTTGCTTATAAATTCTAGTTAACATACCTTGTATGACAACTGTGACAACTAAAACATATCTATTTTATTTTTGCTTATATGTAATTGATAATAATATAACATAGAGTTATTCATCAAAAGTAAACAACAACATTAAACATAAAAATAACAATAACATAAAAACATAGAACGTTATCAAACCACATAACACATAAAAAAGACAAAAAACAGACAACAATTATTGGTACAGAAAACACAACCTAATTCCATTTATTACATGATAGATTTAAGAAACTCGGTCTTTAATTCAATAGAGCAGTTCAGAAGTTTTATCGCCTTAAACAAATCTTTCAACTCATCTACTTCCTTTTTCACTGTGTTAACAAAAAACAAAGCACACAAATTGTTAATAGTACTACCAGGCATGTTTGCTAGCAAATTTGTTATTTCATACCTCATATCCATGTTTACACCAGCGGTTATGATAAACTGATCATGTAAAGCATCACGATTCTTTGTATCTTCAAGGATCTGCGCTTGAATCTGTTTCAACAACAAATCCTTATCCGGTGAAGAAGACGATGAAGATGAGGAACCCTCAAAATCCATATCTTCGGGAATGAGTATTGTGTGGTGAGGTGAAAGGTGTGGTTGTAATTAAATAGATAAAAATAAAGATAGATAAGACAAAAAAACTACTGTAAAATAAATTATTGAGAAAAAGTGAAAATATTTTAAATATCAACAATGTGCTTTAATAATTTAAATCTGACAACTATGAAAGACGCTTACATGTTCTACAAATTCAAAGTTTGAAAAATTGGTCACAAAATAACCCTATTGAAATGACAACTGCATGTAATTAGAAAATTTTCGTCAGATTTTAACTTAATTATGCTATATGTTAAATCTCTAACCAATTAAAATACCAAAAAAAAATAGAGATTGATTACAAATTCCATTAATACGTTCAACTACTTAACTTGAAAAAATGGTAATGCAATCATGCCTACTAAAGTGTTAATATGCCTAGATATAATTATAGTCAATTCAGATATTAAGTAAATAATTTAATAACTTCATTCACCAACCAAAAATCTTAAAGTCTATAAAAAGAGAGCAAACACATCACACAAACACACAACAAAAAATTGAAAAAAAATGGATTTTGGAAATGTTACTGTGAAAAGCATTTTCAGAGCAAGAATCAACATTGAGCTTGAGAGATACTGCAATCGGCTACGAGTCGTTGAAGATACAAAGGGGAGTGTGAGAGATGAAGCAACCAAAACCGATGCTCTGTACCAAGAAGTTCTGAAGCAACCTGATAGCGCGTTCAAGACAGAGGCAATAACCTACCTGGAAAAACAAGCTTCATGCTATGGTCAGCTTCGTGATGTTCTGGAGAAAACAGCTCACAATGTGACGGTGAATAAGAGAGTCAAGCGTGAAGGGGCCAAGAGATCCTTGACAACAACTAGGGTTCGTGATGACTGCTGGTGTGGTGGTGTGGTGTGGTGGTGTGGTAGTTTAAAATAAGTTTGTGAATATGTTATTTAATAGTCTTTTGATGTAATCCTTTTGTGTAACCTCCTTTTTCAACTGGGTTTAATATAACTTATGTTTAGTATAACTTCTGTTTAGTATCAGTTTATTCACGATGCATTATTGAATTAAAAAAAAATATCAAAAACTAAAAGAAAAGATATTGCACGTTCCAGTGACCAGCATACACGTTCCAGGAAAATAAAACATAAAAAGTGTAAAAAAGAAAAATATAAAAAAACAAGAGCGCTAAAAACTATTCTTTTCGAAGTTGAGGACAAGTTCGTCTGTTATGACCTTGTTGATGACAAACTTTGCATTCCCTATATTTATTCCTAGACCGACCTATAGCTATCCCTTTCTGGGATTTAATCTGTTTATGTGACCCGCAACCCTTGTTTTTTATACCACTAGGCACACAGACGGTCACCTCTGATAGTTGATCATACCCTAGAATAGCTGCAAACCTATCCATTTTTGATAAATGAGTTCTTTTGTATCTTGTCTCATCGGCTTGTTTGATCATTATATTCATCTGATCCCTGACTTTAATTAGTTCACCAACATCAGTTACATAGCTATTTATGAGATACTCACCAGCCAATGTTATTTCCATTGAGATCTCTTTAACTTTTAAATATTTGTCGTTACCGACACGAAACTTGAAATTGGAGCAGTTCTAGAATTAACATCAGCATCTCTCTTCCCAACGATCCACCATGTATTTTCTTTTAGAAATCTTGTAGCTCTGAACAAACTTAAAACATAAAGGCTGTGACGACACAATAACCCATAATGTTCGAATAATTTGCATCCGCATGAAATCGTCGAATCAATTCCGTCCTCACCTTCCTTCTTAAACAAAACCTGGTATACAAATATATAAATACTTTTACACATTCTATCAAATCAATATCTTACAAAAAAAATGTTTTAAAACATTCTACAAATAGAATCTTTAACTAATTCATACCTCCAAACAGCCTGGGACATATGCATTAAAGTCAAATACAAAAAACCTCACAAAATATTCTTCTTTCAGTTGATTTCAAACATGCAACACTCGCTTCTAATATAATACATTTCATCTTGGAAATCATTAAAAATAGCTTTTGTATACATCAGTTCTGCTTCCTTTTATAAAAGGGTTTTCACTAACTGGATCCGGATGCGTGTACCTTGTATCATGATCATTTTTCCTACCATTGTGCCTTTGAATCTCCATACAATGATCAAAAATGACTAAAGAACTCAACTAGTGATAATTTGTGAGTTAAAAACTTGACAAAAAAATGATTTTCACAGTCTGATCTCGATGTAGTTCTCATAAGACCAGACAACGGTTCATCCATAATAATAAGCAGAAAATCCAATCATATCTCATTTCTCAGACAACCATTTATTTGTTTCGAGATCGTTTTCCTTCTTTATAAGTTCCCATTGCGTTTCGAATTCGGATTGAGAAATTGCATATGTCCAAACAATGTCACATATTTTACGTTTGATATATGCATTGTTACAGAGTGGCAACACCAACCTGATGTTACAAAATTAATAATTTGATAATACGGTCAACTTTAGTAAAAAAATGTTAATCGGTTCTATATGATTACAAATGAAAAACAAAAACTAGTAAAATTACAAAATATGGAATAAAAATGTTCTTATACATTAAAAAATGCACAATTAAACATATTGATGCATGCTAATTTTTTTTAGGCGTTCTAAAACGTTCTAACACATATACAAATATGAAGTTAATATACTAATGCATGCTAATATGTTTATACGTTCTAAAATGTTCTAACATGTTTAAAAATATGCAGCTACCAATAGTGATGCATGCTAATATGTTTAGACTTTATAACACGTTCTAATACATATGCATAATACTTTAATACATTAAAAATAAAGTTACCTTATCAACAAGTTTTTTCATAATGTGCCACATACATAACCGATGTCTCGAGTTTGGTAGAAACTAAGGAGATTGCTTGTTTCATAGCTCGATCTTGATCAGTAATACCTAAAGAATAAAGAAAAATCTTTCAAAAGCCATGAATAAGATTCAATAGATTCATATGATAATAACGCATCACCAACTGTAACATTTCGACAGTGATTATCAATGGAAGTATATGGTACAATAACCATATTGTACCTGTAAAAATAAATTTATAGAAAATGAATTAAAAAAAATATGTAAAAATATAAAAGACTAAAAACAAATGTATTAAATTGACATACTTGTTGGTCTTGAATGTGGCATCAAATAATATAATATCTCCAAAAGCAAAATAATTTTTCTTTGAAATCTCATCAGCCCAAAACAATACGATCTAAGTCACCGTTAGCATTAACAGTATACTCAAACGAATAACCATCACAACAGTTTCGCTTCCCACTTAATCTTTGTACAACCATTTCAGCATCATACTCACCAATATAACAAGTTAAACTCTGTTTGAAATTCTCACAATCGTCTTTTGTAGCCCCAACTTCCTCAAATCCTCGCATACTCTGTAACACCCCGTAACCGCAGCGGAAACGTACACGGGATGCAACAGACACATCTGATATCAACAGCATTGCTTATAAAGAAAATACCACTACATTAATTTATAACATATTACATTGTTGCGAGTTTCATTACTGTCTAGGTGTTACACACATATTTTACCGATAAGACATTAATAAATTCATTACAAAACAAAGAGCAGCAAGCTTCCAACAGGTAGCACAGATAGTTAAGCAAAACATCAATCAATCCAACTTGGGCATACCTAGAAAACATGTAAAGAAAACGGGTCAACTACGAATAGTTGGTGAGTTTCACTAATTTAAATAAAGCACTGACAAATCATTTTAATAATCATTTATTAACAATATAATCATGCTAGGGAACTTTGTTACCCCAGAACATTTCCAATAACTTTCTGGGAACTATGTTACCCCAGAACAATAAATACCCCTGGGAACTATGTTACCCCCAGAACAATAACAACCCCTGGGAACTATGTTACCCCAGAATAATAATAACCCCTGGGAACTATGTTACCCCAGAACAACAATAACCCCTGGGAACTATGTTACCCCAGAACAATAATAACCCCTGGGAACTATGTTACCCCAGAATAATAATAACACCCCTGGAACTATGTTACCCCAGAACAATAATACCCCTGGGAACTATGTTACCCCCAGAACAATAATAACCCCTGGGAACTATGTTACCCCAGAATAATAATAACCCCTGGGAACTATGTTACCCCAGAACAACAATAACCCCTGGGAACTATGTTACCCCAGAACAATAATAACCCCTGGGAACTATGTTACCCCCAGAACAATAACACATTATAAACATTTTATATATTCTATGCATCAGCCCATATATATATAAATGTACAAGTATTTCCATACGATCGGTATGTACTTAAATAATTTAAATAAGACATGTTTTCCGCCCCGGGAAAATATAATTAAAACAATTCATTAAGAAGGGGGCTCGTGAAAACTCACCTTGTTGTGAGTTGGTGAGTAATATAAGGAACAGCTACGTGCCTGGATCTGTAATATAATATCTAGTCGTTACTATATAATTCCCATAACTTAAACACATATCAATCGGTACATCTGGGAACATTGTTAACCCAGTACTGTACTCGATTCGGGGACAATGTTAACCCCGTGACACTTCTAAGGACTCAGATTGACATTGCTTAGAGTTTGACAGTCAATTTAGTTAAGGTGATGAAATTATAGCTCGGTTTGACACACCCGTTTGGCCGTGGGGCCCATTTCCGGTATTTCGGTGCCGAAAACGGTAAAATCGGGTAAAATTACCCAAATTCATCCGAATTATTTCGGATGATTTATTTTTACTTAATTTACTTAGATTTATGAAATAGTCTATTTTTAGAGTTTTCATGTACCAGTCAGCTCGCTTATGCGAACTTTGCCGGTTTACACGTTTTATAGCTTTAAAAACTTGTTTTTATGTTCTTTTTAGCACAAATAATTACCCGATTAGGTCTCGGGTCTTGAAATTTTGCACAAAACTTAATTGACAGAAAGGAATTTTGTAAAAATTTTCTCAGATTTATTTTCTTATATTATATTTATTTATCTATTTTTAAATCTTATTAAAATACAAAATATATCAAAAATACCAAAACACTTTAGAAAAATCCCAAGTTTTTCTGGGATGATCTTTATCATCCTCATAACTTTCTGGAATTTTCCCAGATATTATTTTCCTACATTTACATTTATTTATCTATTTTTAAATCTGTTTAAAACACACTAAATATATCAAAAATACCAAAACACTTTAGAAAATCCCAAATTTTTCTGGGATGATCTTTATCATCCTCATAACTTTCTGGAATTTTCCCAGATTTATTTTCCTACATTTACATTTATTTATCTATTTTTAAATCTTGTTAAAACACTAAATATATCAAAAATACCAAAACACTTTAGAAAAATCCCAAATTTTTCTGGGATGATCTTTATCATCCTCATAACTCCCTGGAATTTTTCCAGAATTTAAAACTTATTTTTCAAGCCATTTTCACCCAAAAACCGAGCTAGAAAGCCCTAGAACTCGTTTCACCGAAAAGCCTACTTAGACTTTTCCAACTGAGCTCAAATTTTGTGGGTGACTTTTATATGTTATAAAAAGCTTATCTTAAATTTTCCGGAATTTTTCATCATGTTTTGCTATTTTTCACTATTTTTGGCCAAAACCGAGCATTAATTCACCAAATATTCATCTTTATATCCAAAACAATTACCAAAAATTCACAGATCTCATATTTTCATGTGTAGATCATCTCTGTGAAATTTCGTGACCCGACTCTAAGCACACGTTAATCTGTCCATTTTTTCATAACACACGAAAACCGAACTATCTTGTGTTTTTCTAGCTTTAGATCGCAAAGATCTCGGTTTCTAGCCTTTGCTAGCCGCTAGATACAACACTTACAAGCACATCAACACCACACCAAGCAAGTTATACCCACAATCAAGCCATTTCTTTCCTAGTGTCGGTTTTTAAAGTAAAAACAAAGGTTTTAACCGTAGAAATCCATTCCCGACTCTTTTTACCTCATTTCTTGGACCAAGATCCCTTTGTATAACATGTATACATCTCTTGATCATGCAAGAGTCGGTTCCATCTCGGTTTTTCAACCCATCTTTCACTTGGAAACTCATTTTTAACAAGATTTTAACCGTAAAATTTTATTCTAAACACTTTTAACTGCATTACTTGGATCAAGATCCTTTGTATAACTTGTATACATCCCTTGATCATACGAGAATCGGTTTTATCTCGGTTTTCACCCGTCTTTCACATGGAAACCTCCTTTTCTCAATATTGTAGAATTAGAAACAAGATTTAAGCATAAAACCATGTTTATACCTTGAAGATCTTGGTGAAAAATGGATGATCTTGGTTGTGTTTCTTGAAAGATATGAAGGGATTTTGGGAGAGTTTTTGATGGAAAAAGAAAAAATGAAAAGTGTGTGTGCATAAACAAGGCCGATCGGCCTACATTATGTGTGGGGTGGGGCCCACACATCCATTCTAGGCCACACATTCAGATTTTTGTAATCCGGATGATGTTTTGGATAATCTGGTTCACGTTCGTTTCTCGTTTAAACTCGTAATTTCGGCTTGAAACGAAATTAAAATGGTCGTTTTTCGGGTCAAAAATAAAATTTACATAAAACCGACTTAAAAACTTTAAAAACTTAAACCATGACATTAAAAACATCATATTATTAATAATTACGCATCTTTTTCGGCTTGATTGATCGTCTCTTGCTTGATTTGGTGTTAAAGGTTTCGTTTAGCGTACCGACGTACCATTAAATCGAAATCCTTTTTCTGTGCTATAATTCACCTATCCCGAAGCATTCATACCTCGTAAACATCACTAAACATTATATACTTCGTCTATAATGTAATTCCCGATTCATTCGGGTTTCAATAATCGTTCATTGGTTAATTGTAATTCCAATACGATTCACTATAATAATTGAGTATGATTCATACTGTGAACCATATATATTTCGTATCAATGTGCTATAACTCATATAATCAATATTAAATAACACGTAAATAGTATATTCCGGCTACGGTATACCTGGATTTGTCGGAATCGTTACATTCTCCCCCCCGTTATAAAAATTTCGTCCTCGAAATTTTATGCGTCAACTACTTCCTTTTGAGGAAATAGGTGGGGGTATTTCTTCGAAATTCATCCTTTCGTTCCCAAGTAAATTCTGGGCCTCGTTGCGAATTCCATCTAACTTTGACCAACGAGATCTTATTGTGTCTAAGTTGCTTGATCTTACCGTCCACTATTTCGATGGGCTCCTCTACGAAGTTGAGCCTATCACTTATTTGAACACTCCCTCTAAGGGTAACACCGATGTCTCATCCGCCAGACATCTTTTTCAAATTCGACACATGAAACACGTTATGAACTGCACTATAGTTCCTCAGGCAGTTCTAGTCGGTAAGCTACCGGACCGATCTTTGCAGTAATAATGAATGGTCCAATATATCTAAGGGCCAACTTCCCCCGCCTTTCCAAACCTGACCACATCTTTCCAGGGTGATACTTTTCAAATATACTTTTTCACCCTTCTCAAATGACAACGGTTTTCGACGGGTATCAGCATAACTCTTCTGCCGATCCCGCGCGGCTTTCAGGTTGTTCTTAATCTCAAGAATCTTTGCTGGTCGTCTCCTGGACCAGATCCGATCTAATGACCTGCGGGTCACCCACTTCAGACCAGCAAAGTGGTGATCGGCACTTCCGCCCATACAATGCTTCATAAGGTGCTGCCTTTATACTGCTGTGATAACTGTTATTATAGGAAAATTCAACGAGCGGGAGATGTTGATCCCAATTTCCCTTAAAGTCCAGTACGCAGGCACGAAGCAAATCCTCCAAAGTTTGAATAGTCCTCTCAGACTGACCATCGGTCTGAGGGGTGGTAAGCTGTGCTTAGGTCAATACGTGTTCCCAATGCTTCTTGGACAGCTGCCAAAGTTTGGAGGTGAAATGGCTATCCCTATCGGAGATGATCGAGATGGGGATGCCATGACGAGACACTATTTTCATTTATATAAATTTGCGCAAGTCTCTCAGTGCTTATAATTATTCCTAATTGGAATAAAATGTGCCGATTTGGTTAATCGATCCACGATTACCCAAATCGCATCATGACCTCGGGGTGTCTTGGGGAGATGTGTCACAAAATCCATTGTGATCTGCTCCCACTTCTCATTCGGGAATTTCCGGCTGTTGCAACATTCCCGAAGGTTTCTGGTGCTCCGCCTTAACTCTCGCACACGTCGTACACTTGCCGACGTATGTCGGCTATATCCTTTTTCATCCCTGGCCACCAGTAAAATTCTTTCACATCCTTGTACATTTTATCTGATCCCGGATGTATGGAATATTTCGATTTATGAGCTTCGTCCATGATTAAATCACGAAGGTCATGGAGGGTCGGATCCAAATCCGATTTTTGAAATAAAGAATTTCGTCCACACGCTGTTCGAAATTCTTCTCATTCCCGTAAAGTCCTTCTTTAACCAATTGGCCCTCTTTCAACGCCTCGCGTTGAGCGACTCGAATTAAATCTGAAAGGTTCGACTGGACTATCATCCCCAACGCTCGCACACGTAGTGGCTTGACTCGATCCTTTCTACTTCAAGGCATCGGCTACAACGTTAGCCTTGCCGGGGTGATATCGTATGTCACAGTCATAGTCACTCAGCAACTCGACCCATCTTCGTTGCCTCATATTCAGTTCTTTCTGATCGAATATGTGTTGCAAACTTTTATGATCAGTGAATATGGTGCACTTTGTACCGTAGAGATAGTGTCTCCAGATTTTAAGTGCAAAGATGACTGCTCCCAGTTCCAAGTCATGAGTAGTGTAGTTTTTCTCATGAACTTTTTAACTGTCGAGACGCATAGGCTATGACCTTTTTATTTTGCATTAACACGCACCCTAACCCTTTACGGGATGCGTCACAATATACAACAAAATCCATCGTCTCCGTCGGGGAGACATTAAGATTTGGCGCTTGGCACAATCTTTGTTTTAGCGTTTGAAACGCCGTTTCCTGCTCTTCAATCCATTCATATTTCCGATCCTTTTGAGTCAGGAGGGTTAAAGGTTGGGCGATGCTTGAAAAGTTCTCTATAAATCGACGATAGTATCCAGCTAAGCCTAAGAATTGGCGGATTTCTTTCGGAGATTTAGGGCGCTTGCCAATTCTTAATAGCTTCAACCTTACTCGGATCAACGTGTATTCCTTTGTGGTTTATAAACATGACCGAGGAATTGCACCTCTTGTAACCAGAAGTTACACTTGGAGAATTTTGCATATAACTTCTCCTGATCCAGAGAGCTCTAAAACTAACTTTAAGTGTTGCTCGTGCTCCTCTTTACTCTTCGAGTATATCAAAATATCGTCAATAAATACAATGACGAACTTGTCAAGATAGGGTTTACAGACTCGGTTCATGAGATCCATGACACTGCTGGCGCATTTGTTAGCCCAAAAGGCATAACTAAAAATTCGTAGTGGCCGTAGCGAGTCCGAAACGCGGTTTTTGGGATATCCTCCTCTTGAATTCTAACTTGGTGGTATCCCGATCTAAGATCAATCTTTTTGAGAAATAGCTCGCACCTTGCAGTTGGTCGAAACAAATCATCGATTCGGGGAAGAGGATATCTATTTTTGATGGTTAATTTGTTCAATTCCCTGTAGTCAATGCACATTCGAAGGCTTCCGTCCTTCTTTTTCACAAATAGTACAGGTGCACCCCACGGGGAATAACTGGGACGTATAAATCCCTTATCCAACAATTCCTGCAACTGGTTGGATAGTTCTTGCATCTCGGCACGGTGCAAGTCTGTAAGGGGCCTTAGCAACAGGGCCGGCTTGAGGTAATAAGTCGATTCTGAATTCGACTTGTCGGGTTGGCGGTAATCCAGGAAGTTCCTCTGGAAAAACTTGTGGAAATTCGCGTACCACGGGAATATCGTCCACCCCGTTTTTCCTCAGAATCAGCGGCCGTCAGGCTCGCTAGATACGCCACACATCCCTGACGTATATATTTCAACACCTTGAGGTGGGGATATAAATGGTATCATGGTGCCAGGATTTTTCTCCCTGCACTAATACCTCCTCGTCATCCGACACCCGGATCTTGACGGTTTTCTTTTCACAGTTTATTTCTACCCTATTACGAGCCAACCAATCCATTCCCACTATCACGTCAAAACTACCCAATTCTACCGGTAGTAAGTCAATCAGGAAGGATTGTTCGCTTAGAATAAAAGGGGCAATTCCGAACAATCTGATTAACTATCATGGTTTTACCGTTAGCGACCTCTACGGTGTAGGGTTCTATGGTTTCACCAGTAGGAAGGTTTGCTATCGAAAGGAATCTAACGGAGACAAAACTTCTATCGGCGCCTGTATCAAATAATACAGAAGCGTAATGATCAGAGACGATGAAGGTACCTGTCACTACGCTGGGGTCCTGGCGCGCCTCGTTCGCTTCCCATCACAAATGCCCGGCCTCGCGCCGGATTGGACGACGATGCTGACCCGCGAGTTGTCTCCCGTTTCCTCCCTGATTCAGTTTCGGGCAGTTCCTTTTGAAGTGATCCGTGCTGCCGCATTCGTAGCAAGCACGGCTAGTGGTCACCATCTGGTTTCCTTGTGGGTTCTGCTGTCGGGCTGGTTGAGTTCTAAATGGTTGCGCCCGAATAGGTTGTGGTTGACGGTTCAGGTTGTTCAGATTATGTCTTACAATTTGGTGCGTAGTGTCCAACCCTGCCACCGGTGGCACACCACCTCCTTGCACACACCACTATGGTGGTAACCACATTTCCCGCATTTAGGAAACGTTCCCCTCTGCGGTTCTTGCCTTCCGCCCGAACTAGTCATGGCATAGCTCTGGGCAGCGGGCCTAGCTCGTTTGTTTTGCTGCTTCTCTCGGATCCTATTGTCATACGTACCCTCGCTTTCCCCCAGCCGACTCTCCCGTCGCCTTTATCGATCCGCTCCTCAAGAAATCATACGTGACAATACCCAGCCTGTGTCACTGCACCCTCATACGTCTGGTGCCCCACTCCGCGTTAACTATGCTCCTCACTACTGGAGTAAGTCCCCAAATACTAACGTTCCACCCTTTTTGACTCTGGGGTGACCAACCACGGCACTAATCGTGACAGTTCATTAAACCGGTTGGTATACTCCCAAAGTGGTCCGCCCCATGCATCTCTAGGTTCCACAACTCATGTTCCAGTTTCTGCAATTCATTCTTTAGGCAGAAATGTTTCAAAACAAGATCCTTAAGCTCTGCCCAGGTCATGCGGTTTGTCGCCGCCTGACCTCGAGTCTGTACTATGGTGTTCCACCATGTCAAGGCATGGTCTGTGAACGTACAGGTGGCGTACTTAACGACACAATCCTCGGGACAGTTGCTGATATTTACCACTGATTCTATTTTCTCTAACCATTTCACTAACCCATTCGGTTCCTTCCGACCCGTTAAATTCTAAAGGCTTGCATAACATGAAATCCTTGATTGAACAACCCTGGATGGTCCAGTGCGGTTGGTCTCTACAGTAGGGATAGGGCCATTACTGCTCGGTAGCGACCACCGTAGGCGGTGCGTCAGTACTCGGCATAGTGTTATCGGTAGGTGGAGGATTAGCATTATGTTCCCCGCCATTATTTATGGGCGTTTGATTGCTCGGACGGGGGTTGGATTAGACGAATTATTAATGCTGGCGGCGATACGCGATACTATATCGGTATCGCCGCCTCCAACTGTTGAGCAATCAAACGGCTCACATCTACTTCCGATACTTTCGTTGATCGTTTCGGTGCCATTCTACACAATCATCAAAGAAATATATATAATCAATACCATCTCAAAATATAAAACACAATACATACTTCATTCATTAGTAAACATTGATTCATATTACACAAACATCAATTTACATACTTCCAGTCAACATTACATAACTACGTTTTAATACAAAGGGCCTATGTTGGTATCATCCTCGACATAACCCGCAATGGGTCAGTGCTTGAATGATACCCAAAAAGTATCGATAATGATATGCCCTACAAGAGACCCCCTATGGGCCAGTGGTTGTACTATAACTAAACAAGATTCACTCCGTGTTGGTATCACCACTAACTACTTACACGGAGTATCAAAAAAGCGGTTCAAGATTCTACCATCCAACACGTCTACACATGGTGGTAAACCAACCCCACCAACACCGCCACCAGCACCACCAGCACCGCCATCATAACCCGCATTCGGGTTTCCATCTGGTCGATCAACCAGTAGGGAGTATGAGCACTCCCTTTTTAACTGGTTAATAGCATACTGGTGGTCCAGTATGCTGTCCCCGAGGTACGCCCCGCCTCTGTACCCCCACGACCAGGGCGGCAGAGTGCTCGTTCACCTGCTCGGTGAGAACACGTAGCCAAGCCGCCAAGTCCCCGCTCCTGCCTTGGCAGACCCCACACAGGTAGGGTTGCAGGCTCGGGTTGGGGGGCGGGAAGCACTCGCCCCCCGGTGGTATGTGGATCTGGGTGGGGTAACAGTGGGCGGAACATACGGGGCACTGATCCGCGCCGTGAGGCGGGGACCGTGTCTGGGGGGAATCGGGGTGGTCTGTGGTGCGGGCGGGGGTAGGAGACCTGGTAACCCTAGCAGGGGAGGGTACACTAGCACTCCTAGCTGGGGTGGTCTGTCTAGAAGTACTATGACTAGCCTCCGAAGGCTCGGAGCTGGGTGCTACACTTGGGCTTCCAGAGGCCCCGGAACTAGCCTCTTCCGGGTCCTCTTCCGTTGACACACTAGGTGTTCTTGCCATTATACCTGCACACAAGTTAACAAACATATAGTCCTTTTCGTAGTGTAATTCATAATTAAATTAATCATGCACTTACTTATACAATTTTGCCACATAATAGTATTATTATACATTTACACATATGTTGCCAATTTTACCTATTTAAGTTCCCCGTGACGTTCCCCTGAATTCCCTCGTGCAGACAAGTCTGCTATTATGTTCCGGACCATAATAACCCACTTGTCCATCCAAGTTCATCCCGATCTCGTCAC
>NW_027501845.1:0-33762 GCF_021521415.1 Bidens hawaiensis
TCAATTGTTGTTCAGCCACTTGTGAATAAGTTACCGGCTTTCTAGACTTTCGTCTTATGTAAGCTGCCTGAACAATGTTTGAATTCTTGTTTTGACATATGGGTTCAGTTGGAACGAATTTTGGTTTCACTTACCCGTGTGTCTCATTGACATGAAGAACCTTCAGAGGATTCACATTAGAGAACAAAATATGAGTATCATCAGAATACGACACAGGTCGTTTCAAAATCTCCTTGACCAATGGAATTGGCTTAGATTTGTCCTTGATAAAAGGATGAAGATTCTGATAGTTCTGCTGATTACAATTCCTCACAACATGACCTTGTTGACCACAAAGAAAAAACAACTTCGCATGTCTACATGATAATGTTGAGAAGTAATTGGAATAAATGATGCAGACGGTTGATGATGACTCACATTTTTAGTCATGCTCTTAGAAAACTCATCAGATAATTCAGATTTCTTCTTTAAATAAAAATCTAAATTAGAACAGTTCGAAAAGCTTTTTAGTGTATCTGTCCCAGTTGACTTCACAAAGTTAATTTTCTTAGTTTGTTTTAAAAATTGTTTTGCCGTAGTCAATGGGTCAGATTGAACTGATGTTTTTGTTTGAGCATACACACGTTCAAGTTCTTAAATTTTTGAAGTTTCATTGATAAAAACACTCTCAATAAGTTCAGGTTTGATAATACTTATTGGAATATCTTTTTCAGTGAACATCGTATCCATTCCCTTTAACTTAAAAACTCTAGCCGATGAAGATTTAGAACTCGGAGGATTAATGAAACGCATTAAGTCCTCGTCAGAAATCTTTGGTTTAACTGACTTCTTTGCCCTCACTGGTTTGGTTTTCACATTTTCTTCCTTGTTCACTTGAGACTTGAATGAACCATACACAGCTTCCTCAAACTCTTGAGGTTCGCAAAGAATATGATTAGAACTAGGAATGTTCTTATTCTTGTGTATAATCTCATGTTCAAACACATCCTCAATAATCACTTTGTCAACATTTTCAACAAAGACCTTTTTACTTTCCTCATGAGGTTTTTGAGGAGCAACTTGGGGTTTGACAACTTCAGGTTTAATCAATTTAGGTTTTTCAGAAATCACAGAATCTTTTTGAATCAAATCCTCTTCTTTTCTTGCAAAAGGATTAATTTTATAATCATTATGAAAAGGTGGTGGAATTTAAACAAAACCAATACCTTTCTTGGAATCTTTTTGTTTTCCAGATACTTCAATAATTTCATTCAACAGAAAATATGAGTTCCTAAATTTCCTCAATTTGTTCTTCAAATCAAGAACCTCATTCTCAAGATCAGTTATCTTAGAACGATGTTTCAAAATTTCCTGAAACTTTTGGTCATTAATGGTCATTTTCACAGATAACTCGGCTTTGAGATCGTGGTTACTTGTCGACAATGCTTCAATCTTTTCTCGAGATCTCCTTTGAGATTCAAGAGATTGTCGATAAGTATCCTTAAGAGAAGCAATTTCTCTTATAAGATTATCATTTTGATATTTCAATGCTTCTAACTTAGATTTGTTAGATTCACAGTCAACACATGATACTTTAACAAATGAAGTAGCAGAAATAGAGTTACTAACCTCATTGATCTTGGCCATGCAAGCAAACATTGATTCAGAAGACTTGTCGCAAGAGTCGTCAAAATCAGATCCAGAATCATTATCGGAAGACATCTCACTACCAGTAGCGTCTTGACAATCTTTATGTAACCCAAAACATAGCCAAATTTTCTTGAACATCATTGCATAGTAACCGTTGTGACCAATCAGTTCCATCTGCTAACATTGCTTGTGTTGTAGAAGAAGATGGTTTCTTTTCAGCATCACTTCCTCGTGGTGTAGAAGCATTTTGACTTTGACCACGAGGACCAGTATATTCTTTCCTTGGTTTATCACATTCCTTCGCGAAATGCCCAAATTCTTGACAATTATAACACTTTACTTTTAATTTGTCAAAACCCAACTTCTTGTTTAAAGCTAGAAGATCTTTTCTAGTTCTCTGCATGAATCTTTTAACTTTACGGACGATAATAGCCATGTTCCATTTTAAATCCATGATTTCTAGATCATCTGGATCTATCTGATCATAGTCCTCATCTGTTAAATCACTTGTGGCAATCTTACTACTCACTAAGTTTTCATATGAAGACATAAAAGCCGTCAGAAAAGCAAAGTTTTGCTCAGCTTCCTTCATATTAACATTAGGTGGTGTAGCAAATGGATTGGTATTAGTTGAACTTCCAGAACCACCCGAATTACAAGCAGAGTAGAAACAAACTTGTGGATCATTAAACATAGTTGATTCTTTTTCACTTGCAGAATGAGTAAGAAAAGCAGTGATTGGAGAAATCGTTGAACTAAGAGGCATACTTCCACCATAGAAAGCTGGATCTTGATTTTCTTTGGAGGATTTTTGACACTTAAGATCATATTCTCTAGCTTTGATCTTTTGTAGAAATTCAAGTGCTGTCAAGTCTTCATTCACAAAATAGTCATTCTCTTTCAAAACCATTAGAATTGTTGAGTAGGAACTTGGAAGCACACTTTTAATAGTGTCAATTTTATCCCTTTCAGAAATTTCCATTTTCATCTTGTCCATTTCAGCAATTAAATGACTAAATCTTGTTGTCATCTCTTCAACTGTTTCTCCCTTCAATAGATTAAAGTTTCGAAACTGAAACTTGAGCATCACTTTCTTACTCTCAGTTGTGTTTCCCATGCTTCTCATACGCAGATGTTGAAATAACGACGCACATCTCTTGATACTACCAACTTGATGAAAGATATTTTCTGTTAATGCCATAGTCAAAGTTGAATAGGCTTTTATCTCAATTTCTAAAGCTTTCTTCTCTTCTTGTGAGTATTGAGAAACAGCTTTAGGAGTATACCCAATAGTATCATCACCAATCATTGGTGCCACATAAACTTCATCAAGACAATATGAGCAGTCCGGATGAACAGAACCCAAATGTGCACGAAACCGAGGTTCCCACTTGGCAAAGTCACTGAACTTCATCAAACGTGCACATTTAGAATGTGAACCTATCTCGGTATCAAGTTGCAACATCTGTTGCATCAACATGTTTTGAGACGCTAATGCATACATACCAGCCATTATTGAAAAATTTAAGTGTTTAACGAATCAAATAGTGAAATATCTTAACGAATCAGTGAACAGTTATAGCGAACTGTGAACAGTTATAGCGAACTGTGAACATTGTTTAACGAATCAACTCTTAACGAAGTTAAGACTGATCAGCAACGAAGTACCTTAACGAATGAGGTGAGTGTTTTAGCGAAACAAAAGTCAACTTAAACGAATCACAAATAAAGTTAATGAATCAACCAAATGGCGAAACAGATAACGAATGAGATGAGGGTTTAGCGAATCACAAGTCAACTTAGCGAATCACAAGTCAACTTAACAAATTGACCAAACGAATCACAAAGGATTAGTTTAGCGAATCCGATGATAATCAGTAACGAATCACTAGCGAATTAATATAACGAATATAACGAATTAGCTACAGTTGATTAGCGAATCACACTATAGCGAATTAGGTTGTTACAACCGTTTGTAACAAACTCTGACACCTTATGCCACGTGGCAAAGGTTGTTATGACACAAATCCCAAGAAGAACACGTGTCACACGAATCGGTTAATCTAGTTAACGAACTTGATAACACGAATCAATAACTCACACGAATTGGCTAACGAACTAGATAACGAAGTAACACTGTTGATACGAATCACCGTGAAACATATAGCAAATCACCAGGAAGAAGATAACGAATTACATTCATCTTCAAATCTTCAAACAATTTTTCCAGAAATTTTCCAAAAATTTTGAAGATCAAATACAGAAACTCAACAGTACCAGATTTGTAATACTCCTTCGTTTCTCAATCAAAACATACAATCGACCTACCAATACACTCGTAAACCAATTCCGAATCCAATACACATAATCCTGTATCCGATTAACACCTTAAACCAAATCAATTTGACCAAAAACACACCCCTGTTTCGGACTTAAACCGAATCCAAATCCAAAACATACAAACCCAATCCACATCTCAATTCCTTTAATCCACACCTATCCAATACCTTAACCAACACAAACTCAATCCAAATTATCCATAATTCAATCAATTCAAATCAAAATTGATTCAAAACCAAACAAAAATCGAAAAACTTAATAACAATAACAATTAAAACACCAAATCAAGTGTAATGAGCACCAACAGCTCTGATACCACTTGTTGGATCCCGGATTAACAATCAATAACAATTAACAGATCTCAGATCTGTGAATATCCGATTAATACTATTAAAGATCTAGCTCATAATTTACATTGATTTAATGTTATGTATGTGTATATATTATCAATATATTAGATTAATAATGTCAATGTGAAGCTTGAGAGAGAGCAATTGGTTAATTAACACTCAAAAAACTTTTTCATCAAAACTTATTCTCAAAACTTAATTAAAGTGAACAGTATTTCACTATATATAGAAGGTGACCTGGTTCGCTAACATCCCCTAGCGAACCAGCTTCCCCTTCGTTACATAAATTATCATAACGAACCACCCCCTGATTCGTTAGCATCCCCTAACGAATCAGGAGGGAATACATTATAATGTCTTAGTTCGCTAACATCCCTAGCGAACTAGACTTAACCTTAACGAACTAGTTAATAATAAACATTAAATATTACATTAATTAATAAATAAAACATTAACGATAAATACAAAGACTCTAGACGCAAAATCGTGCACTAACAATATTAATTATTTATTCTTAGAAATTTCGGGATGTTACAAGTCTACCCTCCTTATAAGTGGTTTCGTCCTCGAAACCTGCTTAGTCCTTGTAAAAAGGAATACTTTCTGTATTCACATCCTTTCTTTAGCTTCCTGGCTTGCCGGTTTATCCTATGTCTTACAATCTACGAGTGATGTTAATTAGTTTTTGCCGTCCACGGTAGCTTGTTCATGATAACACGCTTCCTTTCCTAGTCTTAGCAAGTCCCATCATTTCCTTAAGCATACTACCTTTCAAGATGGAAGTTATCCTATAGATCATGTATTCATGCATGTTCGAAATGCAAATCATAGTATTCATTCTTATGAAAATGGTAACAAAGAGATACTATTTCTCGAAATATGGACAAATGGAAGTTTAACTCCTAAAGAAGCACTTCAAGAAGCCTCTCGGAATTTGATTGATTTATTGATTCCCTTTTTACATACCAAAGTTTCTTTCTTGTTCTTCAAATAGATACATTGCACTTACTATCATAACACTTAGCACTGAATGACTCTTTTATCCAATTATAACCTTTAGCAATATACTAATTTGCAATACGTTTAAAACATAAGGAGACATTTCTATTTCATCCTTAAGGATTATTTCTTGAAGTCCTTTTGACCATTCCTTAAGGTAGAACACTTCTTGCAATCCTTGAGTACATCCATTGCATAACTTGTTGGAGAACTCCTTAAGTCACCACGTATACCTTCTTTCATTCTCAGCTCTGTATCTACATGTAGGGTTCATGAGTTGTAGTTTTCCAAGATAGCTTGATCATGAAGTCCATGATGATGTATCTCCCTTTTTCTTGACTAATCAAGCTGCAACTCAGGTTGCCTGATATATCATAACTATTTAAATTAACCGACTTCCTTCCCTGGCACGCTTTGGCATTCATATGGACATTTATAATACCATTTCGTCTTTATCGTTCTGGGTGACTTCCCTCTCATGATCATATGATTATCCGTCACAACACTAATCATTCGTGTTTAGACTCAATTCAAATAAACATAAGTTCAAACCATATCCACGCTTTCCTTGCATGTCTTTCCATACTCGGCCACTAGTAGTCTATCCCCAAGTCTTTATACGTCTTAGTGGATCTCGTATGTCTAACAAATGCACATGCGACCAAATCTAATTCTCACATCATAAGTATTATCTTTCAAATCTCTATGTAACCCGATAATTCATATTTTTTCATCTTGCTCTCATTCTTTATAACTTCTATTGCGTCTCACATATCTCGCTCATGAAATTCAAAGTGCTAACTAATTTATACAACTTAATCGTTGTGATAACCTCTTCTACTTTACGACTTAGCGCGTCAGCGACCTCATTAGCCTCACCAGGATAATACTTGATTTCAAAATCACAATTCTTTTATCAGCCTTCCCCATCTTCTTGTCTTAAATTCCATTCTTTCTGCTTAAAGAGATATCCAAACTCTTATAACCTGTATCATTGGTATACCTTGAAAACCTAGCATACAGTTACTCTTTCTTTAACATCTCCAACACTTCTCTCGAGTGTTTATCATGGTCGGACTTATTCCTTTAATATTTCAAGATTATCATAAACAAATGCGATGTTAGATTTGTCCCTGTTCGGATGACACACCCTATTCATCATAACCATATATGTTGCTTGAGCATTCGTCTATCCATGATATCATGAGAAACTCGTAGTATTCATATCGTGAATAATATGTTGTCTTAGGGATGTCTGCCTCTTTCACTTTCAACAGATGATAGCCTGCTCTGAGGTCTATTTGTGAGGACCAACTCGCACCTTGCATTTGATCAAACAAATTATCCATTTGTGGCAACGAATATCTATTCTTCACTGTAAACTTGTTCAACTCGTACAAATCAATACGTTCTCATACTTCCGTCTTTTTTTCCTTCATGAACATTGCCGGTACACCACGTAGGGAAATACTCGGCAAGAACACCTTCGTCGAGGAGTTCTTGTAGTTGGGACATTAACTCTTTCATCTTGGACGACGCCAGGCAATAATGTGCTTTCGAGACAGGTCGTGCTCCTTGTATTAAATCTGTATGGAATTCGACCTCTCGTTCTGGTGGTAACCTCAGAAGGTCCTCTAAGAACACTTATGGATAGTTACACACAATAGGAACATCTTTCACTTCTTTCGTCTCCGTAGCTTTGACAACATACGCCATGTAAGCATTGGACCCTCGTCTTAACAAACCTTCAGCTTTTATCATCGGAATGACTTTAAGCCCTGAACATTCCTTAATACTAAAAATCTTCACTGTACCGCAATCCAAAGACATAAACCTCATCAACTTTATCTTACATGTTATATGTGCCTTGGGCTCAAATAGCAAATCCATTCCCAAACGACATCGAACTCTTTTAAGTTTGAACATAATAAGTAGCAAGGAACTCACGTCCCTCTAGTACTACCTTATAATTCTTAACCAGTCTCATACTTTAACGCAAGTATAGCTAGTGGTCTCTTTCATAAAGTCTTAGGCACACAACTACATTCTTTTTAGCGTCTTCTTTCATATTCGCTACACTGTGTAGTCTCGTCCTTGCATTCCTTTTCAATTAGGATGCCTCGACATTCACCTGTCCTTCTCGATCATCTCCACTTTCTCGTCATTCAATTCGTTACTCACAATCCCCGCAAGTTCCTTTATGGAGTTAACTATTGCAGACATACTACCTGTCTTGACTCATTCTAGTTGGCTTATCTCTGTTTCTTTCATGTTACTTTCATTTGGACTTCACAGTTCGGGCTACCTTTGATGCTTCGGCGAACAATGTTGGCATTATAGTGCGAAACATTTGAGCAACTCCCTTGGTGTATATGATTACAAGTTCCAAGCGGGATCCTTTTTCATTACTTCCTAAAGTCGAAGTCCTACTGCTTTCGTATATCGCTTTGTCACACCTTCTTCAATAGGTGTCTGTTTGACACGTGTCTTAGCACAGTGTCCAGTACGATCTCCTCACGCTCGTCGCTTTGTAAGTCATCTATCTTATCTCTAAGGAAACACAAACATTATCACTCTAGGAATTATTTTGCACATGATTCGTAAGGTAAGTTGTTAATGACAGTGGCCAAGTGTAATTAACTATTCGCATTACTCGTCAGGTTCTAAATACTTCCCTTTATGATTTCACTTGTGCTAGTTTCTACTTTTAAACAATTAATCAACCAAACAATCAATTAATCATATCCCTACATACACATATTCTTCATTTAACAATTAAGCTAACATCCTTACACATTATTTAACCATATACTTTACCTTAACTAAGCTTGCTTGAGTGACACATGGCTATCTTGAACTGGCATCTTCTTTCTTTTCTTACTTGAATCCCATTCTCTATTCGAGTTTAAGCATGTAGGATGCTTATATCTCTCGAACTTTGCTCTGATACCAACTTGTAAGGCCCCGTTACCGTGCCTCACTATTGACGTTGGATTTACTCATTAACATAGTTCTAATAATCAGAGTTAATAAAAACATTCACGGAATATAAAAACTTTCATAAAGCATTTCATAACAAACCATAACTTGTCATTAAACAACATCCTGTCTTTCAAAATAGACAAAACATTAAACTTAAACGTCTTGAGTCTTCCGATGCCAGCGTCTTATTCAATGCCACGTGTTCCCCTGAAGCGAGCTGCCTCATCCTACTCACCTGCGTGCATACTAAAAGTCAGCTACGTTGAGTGAGTTCTAGTTAATCATACAACAGACAATCAGTTCACATACTTTCACACATGCCCGAAGGGGTGTACATTGTTTATACTTACTTTACATGCAAAACTATCCATACTACTTATAGAGCCTTCCGCACTATAACCTCACAGATATTATAAGGGTCTGGTCCCCAACATCACAGATATTATAAGGGTCTGCTCCTCAATATCACATATATTATTAGGGTTTGGTTCCTACCATCACAGATATTATAAGGGTCTTGTCCCCAACATCACAGATATTATAAGGGTCTGGTCCCTACTATCAAAGATATTATGAGGGTCTGGTCCGTATCCTCACAGATATTATTAGGGTCTGGTCCCTTTATTTAGTGCAACTGTACCATATATGTCTTTACATACCTTCCGTGACAATACGTGCAATATCCGAAGATCGTTTACGTACCATTCACATGTCTTACATACATCATTCATACATCATATATATTCATACATACATTTCATACATCATATATCATTCATATCTTTTTAACTTCCACCTGACGTCACGTGCAATATCCGAAGATCGTTTACGCACCGTAAAGCAATTATCATATATAAATCGTACAAGGCATACACTTACCACTTAAGGTAAGTGTATTAACTATCATATCGGGTGTGGCTAGAAACTCACATGGATCCTGTTTCGCTCTCCGTTAATCGTTATCCATTTCTTTAATTGAGCTCTGATGACTGTATAATAATTACATGTATCAATACGTGTCCTATACACATTATTCATATTTCAGCCAAAATGGCTAAGTCTGTTCTATTCTAATTGTCTTGTTTTAGATTACAATCTACTTAGAATATTTTCATCCTTAACCCTAATGTATTTGAATACAAGGTATTCAATTATATTAGTATCCTTTATTTCTTTCCTTTTGCATTTACAAGCATGGTTTGTATTAGATTACATTGTACTTAGAATCTGTATTCCATTCATAGCACTCAATATACATGTATCCAATCCGAAAGGAGGTATTCGGGTCCCTCAATGAAATCGAGCCTTCATGTAATCGAGTAGATGTAATGTATGCGAGTTTCAGGCATGTGATCGAATATGGACAAGTAACCAGGTTTATCCATCGTATTCGATTCTTTATTTTGTATTCAAACTACACAGGGTATGTGAGGATAACATTGTAATCGACTAAAGCAATGTAATTGAGTTTAATAGTATACGAGTTAACGTTGTAAGCGAATACAAGCAGTGTGATCGATTATGGTACTTGTAACCGAGTGGACCATGTATGCGACCAAGAGCACTGTAATCGATTATAAGATGTAATCGATCAGAAGCTTTGTAATCGAACGGGCTATGGCCACTTGGTCCGTTTATCACCTTTATTACTACATTTCTTGACTTTAATACTTTATTAAGGTTTGGTATTAACCCATAAACATTTCCTTAACCGTTTTCGGCCAAAACTTGACCCAAGGGAACATAAAACTTATACCTTTATGGTCCAAAACGTCCAAGGCTAGATCTAGGGTTTCTTTATACAAGCCTTATATGTCCATAGTTTCGTTACGTTCATTTTAAACATCAAGTTTGCAACTTTATCACATAATAAGGTCCGATTTACTATCCTACTAAGTTTCATGCAAAACCGACTTCGCTTACTCGTTCTTTTCACAAACCGAACACTACTCGTTTTACCCGAAACGAACCAAATAACCCGTTTACTATCAAGTTCATTACTTTATCAATAATCATGCCCCGATCTATCATCCTACCAATTTTCATATAAATCCGTTCAAAAAAAGTAAGCCTTTTTAACAAAAACGTATTTTTGAGGTTTTTGTTAGAAATCACTCGAGAAGCTCAAAACCATATCAAACGAACTCCGATTTGAGTGATTCAAGCGGCCACGGAACCGTCTCGTCCCGATCTATAATTTCATCAGCTTTCCTTCGCTGGAATCTGCCGCTACAGGTTCCGGAACAGCTGAACATTCGCCAGAATCTTCCCTTTTGAGCTGCTATGGTTTTGCTGATAAACACCGGACATCCCATTCTCTGATGGAAGATTTATTCGGTGAAAATATTCATTTCTATACCATGAATACTCAGTTAAAATTTGAGACCGACCCAACGGTCAAATCTCCGGGAATCATTGTGTCTTTGTGGGTGGTTTTCTCAAAAACGGGAATTGGGTTAAGTGTGTGTTTTGATAGTGTAGGCTATGGTGTAGAGATTTATGAAAATGGAAAGGATTAGGGTTTTAAGGGGTATTTATACTCCCTTAATCCCATAGACCTTAGGCCCATCTTTCATTTTTGGTCCATAATTAATTACATATAATTAGTCTACTTATCCTTCTATCTTTATTATTTTACTATTTTTTTATTAACTCAAGTAAACTTTTCCATCTTAAACAAATAATATATTAATTATTTATTCTTAGAAATTTCGGGATGTTACAAGTCTACCCTCCTTATAAGAGCTTTCTTCCTCGAAACCTGCTTAGTCCTTGTAAAAAGGACTACTTTCTCTATTCACATCATTTCTTTAGCTTCCAGGCTTGCTGGTTTATCCTTTGTCTTACAATCAATGAGTGATGTTAATTAGTTTGTGCCGTCCACGGTAGCTTGTCCATGATAACACGCTTCCTTTCCTAGTCTTAGCAAGTCTCGTCATTTCCTTAAGCATGCTTTTCTTTCTTGTTCTTCAAATAAAAACATTGCACTTACTATCATAACACTTAGCACTGAATGACCCTTTTATCCAATTATAACCTTTAGCAATATACTAATTTGCAATACATTTAAAACATAAGGAGACATTTCTATTTTATCCTTAAGGATTATTTTTTGAAGTCCTTTAGTCCATTCCTTAAGGTAGAACACTTCTTGCAATCCTTGAGTACATCCATTGCATAACTTGTTGGAGAACTCCTAAAGTTACCACTTATACCTTCTTTCATTCTCAGCTATGCATCAACATGTAGGGTTCATGAGTTATAGTTGTCCAAGGTAGCTTGATCATGAAGTCCATGTAGGGTTCATGCATCTCCCTTTTTCTTGACTAATAAAGCTGCAACTCAGGTTGCCTGATATATCATAACTATTTAAATTAACCGACTTCCTTCCCAGTCACGCTTTGGCATTCATATGGACATTTATAATACCATTTCGTCTTTATCATCCTAGGTGACTTCCCTCTCATGATCATATGATTATCCTTCACAACACTAATCATTCGTGTTAAGACTCAATTCAAATAAATATATGTTCAAACCATATCCACACTTTCCTTGCATGTCTTTCCATACTTGGCAACTAGTAGTCTATCCCCAAGTCTTGATACGTCTTGGTGGATCTCGCATTTCTAACAAATGCACATGCGACTAAATCTAATTCTCACATCATAAGTATTATCTTTCAAATCTCTATGTAACCCGATAATTCATCCTTTTTTCATCTTGCTCTCATTCTTTATAACTTCTATTGTGTCTCGAAGATCTCGCTCATGAAACTCAAAGTGCTAACTAATTTAATCAACTTAATCGTTGTGATAACCTCTTCAACTTTACGACTTAGCGCGTCAGCGACCTCATTAGCCTCACCAGGATAATACTTGATTTCAATATCACAATTCTTTTATCAGCCTTCCCCATCTTCTTGTCTTATATTCCATTCTTTCTACTTGAAGAGATATCCAAACTCTTATAACATGTATCAATGGTACACCATTTAGTAAATTATCTAAAATGAATTGTTGCCAAGTGTCCGAAACCCTTATTGTAGAAACCGCTAGTGACATTTGGGTTAAAATAACGAAAATGGTTAAGAAATGTAAGATAGAGTTAGAGGGACATGAGTTCCCTGTTACTTTGTATGTTATGACCTTGGGACGGTTTGACGTGGTTTTGGGAATGGATTGGTTGTCTGAGTATGAGTCTCAGATAGTATGTAAGAGTAGGATAATAAACCTAAAGTCCTTGGATGGTAGTGCGGTGATGGTTTACGGTGATAAGGAAAGTTCAGGGCTTAATGTCATTTCGATGATAGAAGCTGAAGGGTTATTAAGACGAGGGTGTGGTGCCTACCTGGCGTATGTTGTAAACCCTACGACCGAGACAAAAGAAATGAAAGATGTTCCAATCGTGCGCGACTACCCAGAAGTATTTCCTGATGATCTTTTGGGGTTGCCACCGGAGCGAGAGATAGAATTTCAGAAAGATTTCATACCAGGATCCCAGCCCGTCGCGAAGGGACCTTACCATCTAGCGCCGTCCGAGATGAAAGAACTGATGTCCCAATGTGACATTCATGACAAAACGAGGTACACTATATTCTTTACGTAACAAGAAAACGATAAATCGGTTAATTCGTAGTGCTTAAACGAGTAACCGACCGATACTAATTATGACCCGTATACATACTGAGGGGTCATATACGAGTTATATATATATATTATAGAGGCTAACATATTGATATTTAGGCCTCGGTACGTTTAAAACTCTTTAAACGAAAAAGGTTTCGTTTATCGATACGCTATAAGCTTAAACGCAATCGTTAATATCAAAACAAGCATTGTAGCATCCGTTAAGCGAAAAAGATTTATAAAACACTTATATGACATGTTCTAAGCCATCCGTGAAAATATTTTGGAATTTTACAACGAGTCAGTACGTTTTTCTTATTTTACAAAAACAAGCTGAAAAACACACGTTTTTACGTTATTTCTCACACCCGAATTAATTTTCTTGCGAAAAACCGGACCCGAACTAAATTTAAAATGGGCTTTTCATGTTTGGGCTTGTATGCATAATTTAATGGGCCAAAACAGCCCATTAAGGGCCTTCTAATAGTTCCGATCGCAGCCCCTTAACTCCCCCACATGTTTTTTTTTATAAAGCTTACACCACAAGCTTGTTTATTCATTTTAACATACAAACCATTTGAAGTCCATAGCAGCTCCCAACCTCTGCTCTATCAACTCCTTTCAAAAACCCTAAGGTAAGATTCAATTCTAACAAGTTTTAACAAAGTTTGATCCATATGATTAACATATAAACATGTTTTGATTAGTGTTAAACATGTTTAACCATCCAAAAACCCTAAAAATCAAGTAAAATTATGTTTTGATGTTAAACATGTTTACAAACCAGGAACATATACTTTTTTGGTCAAAAACGCGGATTAGAACATGAATACAACGTTTTTACGGTTAGAAAGTTCGGTTTGGACCCAAAACCGAAACCCTAATTATCAAGGCTGTTACATGGATGATTTATGCTTGGTTTGATGTTATATGATATGTAGATATACTGAGTTTGCAACCCGAGACCCGGAAAGTCGTTTAAGCTAGCAAAATTCATCAAAAACCGACAAGGTAAACCCGTAATACTCGTTTAGGGGCTGTTTAGTATTAGGTTGTGACGTGCTTGTTGTTAGCTTGTGAAAATTTGCAGGGACATAAGGGATCATATAAATGAGTCCCTGTTCAAATTTGGTAATTCTTCGATAAACGGAGAATATTTGGTGAATTTATTCCCGTTTATGGGCGTTTATTTGGGAAAAATAGCAAAACATATTGAAAAATTATGAAACTTGGTTTTGGAGCTTGATATGGGATGGTAAGATCACTGGTAAAGTTTGGGAATCATTGGAAATGTCTAAGTATGGTTTGTGCGATCATGGCTTAACCGAATTTTAACAGCCGAAAAACGCACAAAAAGGCATTTTGTCAAAAGAGTTAGGTTCTGGAAATTTTGCAGGGGCTATGTAGTCACATTGAGGCCATTGGTAAAAATTATGGGATTTTTCGGAGGTCGTTTAATATAAACGGGCAATTTATTACATGATTATAACCTATTAAATGAATTTTTATAAATAAATAAATAATCATAAAATTTCTGGAAATATTTTTATAAAATTCTCCATGTCTTAATGTATTTTTACAAAAATTTACATAATTTATATATAATTACATATTTAGTTATGATTTATCAAAGATTTAAATTATAATTGTTTTAACGAAACCGGCAGTTTTGTGTTTAACGGACTGACTGGTATGTCAAAATGTCAAAAGTAGTCAAATATCATATTTTTGAATGATATTGATAAAAACGAACTTTTTACGAGAATTCCAGACAATTCGGGTGGATTGTGCGCGTTTTGTATAATCAAACCCGTGTAAAAACGGAAACGAACCCTGCAATCAAACCAGACACCGAAACTTTAAAATTCTTTCATAAATCAAATTATTTTATCAATCAATATATTTACTTAAGTTTTATGTGATCTTACCTAATCTCGAAACGTATAAACGATCAACTGAGCTAGGCTCGGAAAACGGTGAAACTGAGCCAAATCCAGTTTTAAACATTTCATAGTATATAGCGTCACAATCTAAGACTATGGTCATGTTCTGGGCCTAACAGCTATACCCAGATTATCTATACAGCCCGACTTAGCTTGAACACTGTACTAGTAATAACGATACGATACCGTTTATAGGAATCAGGCTATAAACGAGGCATCTGACTTATTGATACGTGATTTCTGTGCGAACTACGATAAGGTGAGTTTCACGACCCCCACTTTCTAAACTGTTTTACGAAATTTTGGGGTGAAAAGCATGTTTACATATACTGATATACTTGAAAACGTGTGATGATGTGGATTATCTAAGTACTAACACTTGACAAGTCCCCACAAACACAAGTGATTAACTTCGTGCCGGTGGCGTGTGGATAGTACTATCGGTTTGACAAACCCAACTGTGACAGAGCCGGTGGGGTAAGCCGGAACATATGTAAAAACCAGTTGCACATTGTCATTATATATTTACATACTGCTATGTGGTGTTAGACATAGTACATACATGGGGCAAATTGGCTGTTAAATGCCAACAGGAGTGCATGGGCAGGAGAGGCCATGCAGTATAGCTCGTTTCGGTTTCACTTGTGGCTTAGTATAATGCATCATACACAGACATTTATACATACACACTGTAAACTTTACAAACTCGTGAACTGATTTCATTGATACTCGTGAAACTTGAAACTCACCAACTAGACGTAGTTGACCCGTTTTAACATGCTTTTCAGGTAAAGCAAAAGTGGAATGATTTGCTTACATGCTTGGTGTTAGAAAGACAAGTTGAATAGCTGTGAATAGACGCTGATATAATACTGTTTAAGAAGCTCGCAAACCGGTTATGTGTTTTTCACCTAGTTTGTAAACATAGTACCTACCCATGTTAGATGATGTAAATTAGCTGTTGAATTTTCTTTATAAACAATGTTGTTGATACCAGTGTTATCTGTTACATTCCCGTATTACGCTTCCGCAACTACCTAGTCGGGGTGTGACAGAAGTTGGTATCAGAGCCATTGGTTATAAAGAATTAGGATGTCCCTTAGGATACCCTAAGATAACCGTAGGCTCGATTAACTCTGGGAATAAAATAATATTAAATTATATACACGAATGATTCTCGTGATGAACGCGAATGGACAAGTGGGTTATTATGGTCCGGAACGTAATAACGGACTTGTTTGTACGAGGAAATTCGAGAAGAAGTCGATAAACAATCGAATAGATAAAAACAGCAACATATGTGTATAAAATATAATAATAGATGAATATTTGTGTATATAAACGATTATTTGTGCTTATGTGTATAAATACCTGCACGTATTTTACTATGATTAATATAGAAGGATATTATTCTTATCACTAACCATTGTGCAGGAAGATGTCAAGATCTACTGATCGTGTACCTAATGCCCTACCAGCAAGGCCTGAGGAGGAGGAGGAGGATCCGGAAGAAGAAACGGAGGAGGAACCAGAGGAGATAGGAGAAGGTGCAAACGCGGTAATTCCTCGCGAGGTACCCCCAGATCAACCCGACTTATCGGGTTATCGTTGTGACACCTATCCCCCTAGGGAATCCCCTAGGAATGTAGTAGAACAGGGAGCTACTAGTGCTTATCGTTCACCTGTTAGAGCACCCAGATCCCCTACTCCACCTGTACAGCATACACCAGTACCCCCACCCACTATTAGAAACCGTCAGACCGCTCGTATTTCAGTGCGTCCACCTGAGCACACTTCTTTCCCACCTCGATCTACGTACCATAGAGGAGAAACATCGCGTGTCTGGGTAACAGAGATACCTATTCCTACTTGGGGTTTACCCACCCCAATACCCGAGCCACCTCGTTATTCTGATTCAGCATGGTTTGGTTTAGCGACTGATCAGCTTTTAGACCACTCACATTCTATAAATAACTTAAACCTGCATAGATATGATATGCAAGATCACATGAGGTATATGCAACAGGAAATCAGAATTGTGCAAAGATCCAGTGCTCACAGCCATGGGCGTCAGGATCGAGCGATGATACTACTGGGAGCGTGTTTAGCGGTTAATGCGGCCCTAGTGGCTGCTGTTGTTTGGTTGTGGCTCCATGTTTCAAAGAATGGATAGGACATAATAGTCTAGGCTAATGTATATAGTCTTTTGATATCCCAAGTAGCATTTTGTTACAGCGTGTTGGGCTGACTTGGGAGTTATTTGTGGTTTAGTACTATTTCAAGCACTGGCCCTTATCGGGTTAAGTCTACATGTCACTTAGTGACAAATTTTGATACGCATATACAAGAGCTGGCCTATACCAGGTTAAGCCTATGCGCTAATTTTGGATGCATATGTACAGTAATGATTATAATTAATACAAACGTGTTTTCTTTGGCATAGTTATGTGTTGTGAAATTGTAATATTGTAAAGTTGTGTTGATCATAGTGAAACGATATTGATTATTATATAATTGATTATTCTATAGAATGGCCCCGAGGAAAACAAACCCTTTGTCTGAGGCGGAAGTGGCCGCAATGATTGCTCGTCAACTACAAGCAGTGATACCAACAATTGTAACACAAGTCACTGCAGGCATACGTGCTAACAATACTGTTAATCAACCTACGAGCACCACCACAGCCACTATTAATACACCTCCGCCGGACACTAATGTAGCCCCGGGTGTTACTACCCCGGTGAATACTGATAATGTCATAAATAATAATAACACTCTCCCAACTATGAATGTCACTGGGAACCCAGAACCTGTTGTGCACCCTGATAATATCCCGAACCCGAACCCTGTACCGATTGTTAACACAACTAATAATAATAATAATAATAACCGAGAACCCCCGCGTCAGGAGTACTCATACAAACAATTTACATCATGTAAACCGATTGAGTTTAAGGGTATTGAAGGACCTAGCGGGCTGGTCAAATGGATAGAAAAGACCGAATCAGTAATTAATATCAGTGAGTGTCCACCGAACCGTGTGGTCAAATTTGCTACCAGTATGTTTCTAGACCAAGCGCTGATGTGGTGGAACACGGTAGTCCAAATAAGGGGACAAGATGCTATTATGTCATGGACTGAATTAAAAACCCTCATGCTAGAGCATTTTTGTCCTAAAAGTGAGATTCAGAGGTTGGAACACGAGTTATGGAATCTGGAAATGAAAGGAGCGGACCATGTGGGATACACGAATCATTTTAACGAACTGTCCCGCTTAGTTCCATGGTTAGTTACACTGGAAGCGAAGCGAATTGAACGTTATATCTGGGGACTGACCCCTGCCGTGAGAAGTATAGTGAATTCAGTTGCCCACCCGACATTAGAAAGTGCTGTATCTCAAACGGGTGTCGTTAGTTTTGATCTGATAAGAAGTGGAGTGATAAGGATGCCAGGTGAAACAACAAGTTTAAAACGAACTGATTATGGGACAAGAATGCAAGGAAACCCTCAAAACAAGCGAGCTCGTCCGAATACCCGAAGTTATGCCATGACCAGTTCTAATGTTAAACAAGAGACCTATAAAGGGACGTTACCGAAGTGCAGAAGATGTAACTTTCATCATGTGGGTGATTGCAAACCGATCGTTTGTCAAAAGTGTGGAAGAACGGGACACTATGCCCCCAACTGTAGAACCCCCACCAACACTGTTAACCGTCCACCGCAATCAACTCAACTCCCTCGACCTCAACCAACCCGCCCACAACTCAACCAACAAATCCCACCTACCACGAACCTCCGTGCTTGCTATGAATGTGGCAGTACGGAACACTTTCGGAGATACTGCCCCAATTTGAACCCGGGTGCAGTGAGAAGACAGAACCAAGCACAAGCATCAACCTCCAATGCAGCTAAGGGACGCGCGTTTGTATTAGGACCGGGTGAAGCGCGTCATGATCCGAATGTGGTGACAGGTACATTCTTAGTTTCGGGTCAGTATGCTTCAGTTTTGTTTGATACGGGCGCCGATAGAAGTTTCGTGTCTGTTAATTTCTTACCTTTAGAAAATATGCCGGTTAGTGAACTAACAAAAACATATACTATAGAACTCGCTAACGGTAAGCCTATACTTGTTAATCGAATAGTCCGAGACTGTTCCCTTATCCTAAACGACCACCCATTCCTTATTGATTTACTTCCAGTGGAATTGGGAAGTTTCGATGTTATAGTCGGTATGGACTGGCTATCTAAGTATAAAGCTGAAATTGTCTGTAAGGATAAGATCGTTAGAATACCTCTTCCGAATGATGAGGCTATGATTGTTCAAGGTGAGAAATTTGGTACAGTACTGCCTCTCATATCTCAACTTAAGGCATTGAGATATTTACGCCAAGGTTGTACTTTATACTTGGCGAGTGTAACAGTTAAGGAACCCGAGGGAAAGCGAATGGAAGACATCCCAGTGGTACACGAATATTCAGATGTATTCCCCGATGAGTTGCCTGGTTTACCACCGACCCGACAAGTAGAATTCCGTATTGACTTGATACCAGGAGCAGCACCCATTGCTAAGGCACCTTATAGACTTGCGCCTTCTGAAATGCAAGAACTGTCCAATCAGTTACAAGAATTACTGGACAGGGGTTTTATTCGCCCTAGTTACTCACCGTGGGGAGCACCAGTGTTGTTTGTAAAGAAAAAAGATGGGAGTTTTCGAATGTGTATTGATTATCGGGAATTGAATAAAGTGACTATAAAGAATAGATATCCCTTACCTCGAATTGATGACTTGTTTGATCAGCTCCAAGGTGCAAAGTATTTTTCAAAAATTGATCTTAGATCTGGTTATCATCAAGTAAGAATTCAGGAAGAAGACGTACCAAAAACAGCCTTCCGAACTCGGTATGGTCACTATGAATTTTTGGTTATGCCGTTTGGGTTGACAAATGCACCCGCAGTGTTTATGGACCTCATGAACCGAGTTTGCAAACCTTACCTTGACAAGTTCGTGATAGTGTTTATCGATGACATTTTGATATATTCGAGAAGTAAGGAGGAACACGAACAACATTTGCGGGAAATCTTAAAATTATTGAGGCAAGAGAAGTTATACGCAAAGTTGTCCAAATGTGAGTTTTGGCTACAAGAAGTACAGTTTTTGGGACACATTGTGAACCATCAAGGAATCCAAGTAGACCCAAGTAAAATTGAGGCCATTAAGAATTGGCAAGTGCCTAAGTCACCAAGAGAAATTCGTCAATTCTTAGGACTAGCCGGATATTATAGAAGATTCATTGAAAACTTTTCAAGTATTGCACAACCTCTAACCCTCCTAACTCAAAAAGATCGAGCATATGAATGGGGAGAAGAACAAGAAATAGCCTTCCAAATGTTAAAACAGAAGTTATGTGAAGCTCCAATATTAAGCCTTCCAGATGGAACGGATGAATTGGTGGTATACTGTGACGCATCTCATAAAGGTTTAGGATGCGTACTGATGCAAAGAAAGAAAGTAATAGCATATGCTTCCCGACAATTAAAAGTGCATGAAAAGAATTATACGACCCATGATTTGGAATTGGGAGCAGTTATCTTTGCATTGAAGATTTGGAGACATTACTTGTATGGCACTAAATGTACCATCTATACTGATCACAAAAGCTTACAACACATATTCGATCAGAAAGAGCTAAACATGAGACAAAGGAGATGGGTAGAACTGTTAAATGATTATGATTATGAGATTAAATACCATCCGGGTAAGGCCAACGTAGTAGCTGATGCTTTAAGCCGAAAAGACAGAATCAGACCATTAAGGGTACAAGCACTCGGAATGATTGTTCAAAGTAGCCTAACCGAACAAGTTCGCGTTGCACAAGATGAGGCCTTGAAGGCAGATCAGCTAGAAAAAGAAGAACTACATGGAAATGAAAGGAATTTTGAGAAGAAAATTGATGAAGTATATTATTACAAAAACCGGGTCTGGATTCCAACACTTCATAAACTCCGAAAGTTGATTCTTGATGAAGCACACAAATCCAAATATTCTATTCATCCAGGTGCTGATAAGATATATAAGGATGTTAAAGAATTTTACTGGTGGCCTGGTATGAAAAAGGATATAGCCGTGTATGTAAGTAAATGTGCAACATGTGCAAGGGTAAAGGCGGAATATCAAAAACCTTCGGGAATGTTACAACAACCCGAAATCCCACAATGGAAATGGGAACAAATTACCATGGACTTTGTGACACACCTTCCTAAAACCTCTAGAGGACACAACGCAATTTGGGTAATTGTGGACCGATTAACCAAATCCGCACACTTTATTCCCATCCGTAACAACTACACCACCGAAAAACTCGCTCAAATTTACGTCGATGAAATAATATCTCGACACGGAGTACCTCTTTCGATTATTTCCGATCGAGACAGTCACTTTACTTCACATTTCTGGAAAGCAGTACAAGAAGCCTTGGGAACCCGAATCGACCTAAGTACGGCTTACCATCCCCAAACCGATGGTCAATCTGAACGAACCATCCAAACCTTAGAAGATTTACTTCGTGCTTGTGTACTGGACTTCAAAGGGAATTGGGATCAACATCTCCCGCTCATTGAATTCTCTTACAATAACAGTTATCACAGTAGTATACAAGCAGCACCTTATGAAGCTCTATACGGGCGAAAATGTAGATCACCACTATGCTGGACAGAAGTGGGTGATACTCAAATTTCAAGATCCGATTTAATTCAGGAAACCACCGATAAGATCCACCAGGTTAAACAAAAATTGAAAGCTGCCCGTGATCGACAAAAGAGTTATACCGATGTTCGCAGAAAACCGTTATCTTTTGAAATAGGTGATAAGGTATTTTTAAAAGTATCGCCATGGAAGGGTGTTATAAGATTTGGAAAGACTGGTAAACTAGCCCCGAGATACATCGGACCTTTTGAGATTGTCGCAAAAATTGGTCCCGTAGCTTACCGATTAAAACTACCCTTAGAACTGAGCACTATTCATGACTTGTTTCATGTATCGAATCTGAAAAAGTGTTTGACTGATGAAACGACAATAGTACCACTGGAAGATGTTCAGATCAACGAAAAGCTCAACTTCGTAGAGGAACCGGTAGAAATTGTAGACGGGAAAACCAAACAGTTACGACACAACAAAATTTCATTGGTAAAAGTTCGGTGGAATTCAAAACAAGGACCCGAATATACTTGGGAACGAAAGGACGAATTCCGAAAGAAATACCCACACCTGTTCCCTAGAAAACCGATGACACATTAAATTTCGGGGACGAAATTTCTTAACGGGTGGAGAATGTGACATTCATGACAAAACGAGGTACACTATATTCTTTACGTAACAAGAAAACGATAAATCGGTTAATTCGTAGTGCTTAAACGAGTAACCGACCGATACTAATTATGACCCGTATACATACTGAGGGGTCATATACGAGTTATATATATATATTATAGAGGCTAACATATTGATATTTAGGCCTCGGTACGTTTAAAACTCTTTAAACGAAAAAGGTTTCGTTTATCGATACGCTATAAGCTTAAACGCAATCGTTAATATCAAAACAAGCATTGTAGCATCCGTTAAGCCGAAAAAGATTTATAAAACACTTATATGACATGTTCTAAGCCATCCGTGAAAATATTTTGGAATTTTACAACGAGTCAGTACGTTTTTCTTATTTTACAAAAACAAGCTGAAAAACACACGTTTTTACGTTATTTCTCACACCCGAATTAATTTTCTTGCGAAAAACCGGACCCGAACTAAATTTAAAATGGGCTTTTCATGTTTGGGCTTGTATGCATAATTTAATGGGCCAAAACAGCCCATTAAGGGCCTTCTAATAGTTCCGATCGCAGCCCCTTAACTCCCCCACATGTTTTTTTTTATAAAGCTTACACCACAAGCTTGTTTATTCATTTTAACATACAAACCATTTGAAGTCCATAGCAGCTCCCAACCTCTGCTCTATCAACTCCTTTCAAAAACCCTAAGGTAAGATTCAATTCTAACAAGTTTTAACAAAGTTTGATCCATATGATTAACATATAAACATGTTTTGATTAGTGTTAAACATGTTTAACCATCCAAAAACCCTAAAAATCAAGTAAAATTATGTTTTGATGTTAAACATGTTTACAAACCAGGAACATATGCTTTTTTGGTCAAAAACGCGGATTAGAACATGAATACAACGTTTTTACGGTTAGAAAGTTCGGTTTGGACCCAAAACCGAAACCCTAATTATCAAGGCTGTTACATGGATGATTTATGCTTGGTTTGATGTTATATGATATGTAGATATACTGAGTTTGCAACCCGAGACCCGGAAAGTCGTTTAAGCTAGCAAAATTCATCAAAAACCGACAAGGTAAACCCGTAATACTCGTTTAGGGGCTGTTTAGTATTAGGTTGTGACGTGCTTGTTGTTAGCTTGTGAAAATTTGCAGGGACATAAGGGATCATATAAATGAGTCCCTGTTCAAATTTGGTAATTCTTCGATAAACGGAGAATATTTGGTGAATTTATTCCCGTTTATGGGCGTTTATTTGGGAAAAATAGCAAAACATATTGAAAAATTATGAAACTTGGTTTTGGAGCTTGATATGGGATGGTAAGATCACTGGTAAAGTTTGGGAATCATTGGAAATGTCTAAGTATGGTTTGTGCGATCATGGCTTAACCGAATTTTAACAGCCGAAAAACGCACAAAAAGGCATTTTGTCAAAAGAGTTAGGTTCTGGAAATTTTGCAGGGGCTATGTAGTCACATTGAGGCCATTGGTAAAAATTATGGGATTTTTCGAAGGTCGTTTAATATAAACGGGCAATTTATTACATGATTATAACCTATTAAATGAATTTTTATAAATAAATAAATAATCATAAAATTTCTGGAAATATTTTTATAAAATTCTCCATGTCTTAATGTATTTTTACAAAAATTTACATAATTTATATATAATTACATATTTAGTTATGATTTATCAAAGATTTAAATTATAATTGTTTTAACGAAACCGGCAGTTTTGTGTTTAACGGACTGACTGGTATGTCAAAATGTCAAAAGTGGTCAAATATCATATTTTTGAATGATATTGATAAAAACGAACTTTTTACGAGAATTCCGGACAATTCGGGTGGATTGTGCGCGTTTTGTATAATCAAACCCGTGTAAAAACGGAAACGAACCCTGCAATCAAACCAGACACCGAAACTTTAAAATTCTTTCATAAATCAAATTATTTTATCAATCAATATATTTACTTAAGTTTTATGTGATCTTACCTAATCCCGAAACGTATAAACGATCAACTGAGCTAGGCTCGGAAAACGGTGAAACTGAGCCAAATCCAGTTTTAAACATTTCATAGTATATAGCGTCACAATCTAAGACTATGGTCATGTTCTGGGCCTAACAGCTATACCCAGATTATCTATACAGCCCGACTTAGCTTGAACACTGTACTAGTAATAACGATACGATACCGTTTATAGGAATCAGGCTATAAACGAGGCATCTGACTTATTGATACGTGATTTCTGTGCGAACTACGATAAGGTGAGTTTCACGACCCCCACTTTCTAAACTGTTTTACGAAATTTTGGGGTGAAAAGCATGTTTACATATACTGATATACTTGAAAACGTGTGATGATGTGGATTATCTAAGTACTAACACTTGACAAGTCCCCACAAACACAAGTGATTAACTTCGTGCCGGTGGCGTGTGGATAGTACTATCGGTTTGACAAACCCAACTGTGACAGAGCCGGTGGGGTAAGCCGGAACATATGTAAAAACCAGTTGCACATTGTCATTATATATTTACATACTGCTATGTGGTGTTAGACATAGTACATACATGGGGCAAATTGGCTGTTAAATGCCAACAGGAGTGCATGGGCAGGAGAGGCCATGCAGTATAGCTCGTTTCAGTTTCACTTGTGGCTTAGTATAATGCATCATACACAGACATTTATACATACACACTGTAAACTTTACAAACTCGTGAACTGATTTCATTGATACTCGTGAAACTTGAAACTCACCAACTAGACGTAGTTGACCCGTTTTAACATGCTTTTCAGGTAAAGTAAAAGTGGAATGATTTGCTTACATGCTTGGTGTTAGAAAGACAAGTTGAATAGCTGTGAATAGACGCTGATATAATACTGTTTAAGAAGCTCACAAACCGGTTATGTATTTTTCACCTAGTTTGTAAACATAGTACCTACCCATGTAATATGATGTAAATTAGCTGTTGAATTTTCTTTATAAACAATGTTGTTGATACCAGTGTTATCTGTTACATTCCCGTATTACGCTTCCGCAACTACCTAGTCGGGGTGTGACACCCAACTACAAGAACTCCTCGACAAGGGTTTCATTAGACCAAGTGTTTCCCCTTGGGGCGCACCAGTGTTGTTTGTGAAGAAGAATGATGGAAGTATGAGAATGTGCACGGACTATCGCGAGTTGAACAAGCTTACGGTAAAGAATAGATATCCTTTGCCAAGGATTGATGATCTGTTTGACTAACTGCAAGGTTTAAGTTGGTTCTCACGAATAGATCTTAGATCAGGCTATCATCAATTGAAAGTGAAAGAAGCAGACATCCCTAAAACAGCGTTACGGACGCGATATGGACACTACGAGTTCCTCATGATGTCATTCGGTCTGACAAATGCTCCCAAAACATTTATGGATATGATGAATAGGGTGTATCGGCCGATGTTGGATAAGTCAGTAATCGTCTTTATCGATGATATATTGATCTATTCCAAGAGCGAGTCTGATCATGCTAAGAATCTGAGAGAAGTATTGGAGACTTTGAAGAAAGAAAAGTTGTATGCTAAGTTTTCGAAATGCGTGTTCTGGTTGCGAGAAGTGCAATTTCTAGGTCACGTGATTAATCCTGAAGGAATTACCATGGACCCAGCTAAGATTGAAGCGATAACAAATTGGAAGACTCCACAGAATCCGACTGACATACGAAGCTTCTTAGGGTTAGCTGGCTACTATAGGAGATTCATCGAAGGTTTCTCCAAGATAGCCGCACCATTGACCGGTATGACCCGGAAGTCGATAGTATTCAGTTGGGGTAAGTTTCAAGAAGAGGCTTTTGAGGAGTTGAAGAAAAGACTCACGCAAGCTCCAAACCTTGCTTTGCCCGATGGTGACGAGGATTTGGATGTTTGTACTGATGCTTCACATCGTGGGTTAGGTTGCGTGTTGATGCAACGAGGAAAAGTAATAGCTTACGCGTTTAGACAGTTGAAAGTCCATGAGAGTACTTATCCGACGTGTGATTTAGAGCTAGTAGTAGTAGTTCACGCTCTTAAGATATGGAGACACTATCTGTATGGTACTAAGTGTACTGTCTACACGGATCATAAAAGTTTAAAGTACTTCTTCGAGCAAAAAGAGTTAAACATGAGGCATAGAAGATGGTTAGTGTTGATAAAGGATTACGAATGCGATATTAAGTACTACCCTGGTAAAGCTAATGTGGTCGCCGACGCGCTAATCCATAAGAATGAGGAAGTCCTGGCAACAGTGAAGTAATACCAGCTGATTATGAACTCAAGTCTTTTTGAAGAAATCATCAAGGTGCAGTCAGAGGTGTTAGTAGATGAAGGGTTAGTGAAGAAAGAAAGGATTTTTAGTCAGCAAGACGAGTTGATGGAAAACACTCATGGTGTTAAGACTAGGTTTGACCGTATGTGGATTCCACGCCATGGAGATCTCAGAGGTCGAATCTTAGATGAAGCTCATAAGTCAAGATATTCGATTCATCCAGGAGCTACTAAGATGTACCAATATAGGAAAAGAGATTATTGGTGGCCGGGAATGAAGAATGATGTAGTAGATTATGTCAGTAAGTGCTTAACTTGTTTACAAGTCAAAGCATAGCACCAGAAGCCTTATGAGAAGATGCAACCTTTGGAGATACCAGAATGGAAATAGGAACACATCACCATGGATTTCATAACCAAGCTACCTCGTACAGCTAAACATCATGATACCATTTGTGTGATAGTGGACCGTTTGACCAAAAGTGCTCACTTTCTGCCTATACGAGGGGCCATCTCGTCAGAGATGTTAGCAAGTTTGTTCATCAAGGAGGTTGTATCTAAGAATGGAGTACCGTTATCGATCATGTCTGATGGACATACTCGGTTTACTTCGAGGTTTTGGAAGAAGTTCCATGAAGCGATGGGAACGAGATTGAACATTAGTACGGCATATCATCCTTAAACAGATGGGCAGTCTGAAAGGACGATCCAAACCATTGAGGATATGCTATGTGCTTGTGTTTTAGACTTTGGAGGGAGTTGGGATGATCATCTGCATCTGGCAGAGTTCTCCTATAACAACAACTACCATTCGAGTATTAGTATGCCACCGTTTGAGATGCTTTACGGTAGATGATGTAGAACCCCGGTATGTTGGGGAGAGATTAGTCAGAAGGAGATCGGAAGTTTAGAAGTTGTGCAAGAAACTTCTTCAAAGTTTGATCAGATAAAGGCAAGAATGAAAGCTACTCAAGATCGTCAGAAGTCCTATGCTGATAAGCGGCGACGACCAATCGAGTTTAACGTTGGTGACAGTGTGATGCTCAAGGTCTCTCCTTGGAAAGGAATCATTCTTTTAAAGAAGAGGGGAAAGCTGAGTCCGAGGTACTTTGGACCGTTTAAGATTATAGATCGTGTGGGTGAAGTGGCTTATAAGCTGGATTTGCCCGAAGAGTTAGAAGGAATTCATTAAACCTTCCATGTTTCTCATCTGAGAAAGTGTCTTGCTGATGACACGTCGCACGTGCCATTGATGGACATTGAGGTTGATGAACAATTAAACTATATTGAGCAACCGATCGAGATAGTTGACCGCAAGGAGAAGCAACTTCGTCATTAGGTTATACCCTTACTGAAAGTGATTTGGAAGCATCGCAAGGGATAGGATGCCACTTGGGAATCAGAGGAAGAGATGCGCAAGTTTTACCCGGGATTGTTTTAGTGATGATTAGGTTTCAGGGACGAAACCTCTTTAAGGAGGAAAGACTTGTAACATCCCGTTTTATCGTTTCAGCTAATAAAATAAATTATGATTTATTATTATGAGTCGGGCTTGTGTTAGATTAAATAAATATGAGTTATAGACTTGGGTTAAAAGGAAAAGAAGAAAAGACCATGGGCTTAAGCCCATGACCCATCATATATAAACAATAATTAACCCTTAATCCATTCATTTACACATATTCCATACACCACCCAAAACACACACTTAAGATCTCTCTCTAGTTTTCTCCTTTCTCTAGCCGAACCAAGAAGGAATAATCGATCCCAACCCAAGGTAATGATAATACGATGTTGTATGGATCCAACCTATTAGACTTAGTCACGAAACAACGAGCCGACACCGTTAAACCGTTAAATTCATGAGATCCAGGTGGAGTCGGGTGTAAACCGAACCAAAGAGGAGCTTAGGGGTCACCCTAGCTCAGATCTGGATCGAACGGGACGAAAAACGGTGAAAAACGGTGGAAAACGAGTGAGATCTCGTTTTCCGGCCAAATCGCGGTTTTCCGGCGATGACGGCGCCGGAACAGTAGATGTTTCAGAGAATGTTTCTCTGACCTAACCCTAATTCGTTAACGGAGGTTTAACGAACTAGCCTTGATTCGTTAGCTACTTTGTTAAGGAAAAGATTGACGAACTAGCACCATTCGTTAAGGTCCAGTTCGTTATAAGGATCAGTTTGTTAAGGTTAAATTCACTATTAGGACCAGTTCGTTATAGGGTCCAATTCCCTATAAGGACCACTTCGTTATAAGGTCCAATTCGTTATAAGGACCAGTTCGTTATGAGGCCTAATTAGTTACAAATGCAGATTCGTTATAATAGTTAATTCGTTATGAACTTCCATTCGTTAAGGACTGAATAACGAATTAAAACTTTGAAAGAATGGTAGAAAGGTCCCTGGACTTAGAATAAAATGGATAATTACATAGAAACCCTCGAACTTTTTAAGTTAGCAAATAATATAATAATCAAGAATCCTAACGGAAAATGTGTTAAGACAGTTAATGAAAATAAAAATTTTCCATTTTATTCTACCCCTTGGACCCCGCTAGGGGCTGCCGCCCTTAGAACCCCACTGCCAGGGGCGCTGCCCCCGGACCCCGTTCGTTGTGGGTTATATGAATATAGAAATACGATATGTGTAGTAATAGTTAATTGATACATGTAATTATTAACAGTTAGCCATGCACAGCTCAAGAAAGGAATAACTATTAACGAACGTAACCGCATTCAAGTGAGTTTCTATCCCCATTCCTTGTTATGTTTTTGGGGCTGTGTGCATACTCTATGTGATTAGTTAATACACTTACCTTAAGTGGTAAGTGTATGCCTTACATGATTATGTATGGATGATGCTTGACGGTGCATGAACGATCTTCGGATATTGCATGTACCGTCAGGTGGTAGTTGATTATATGAATGTTTTGTATATACGAATGATATATAAATGCATGTATAACAGTTATGATTATGAATGCATAGACAGTCATGGTATGGTTGTATAGAAGAAAGGGAACCGGGCCCTAATAATTCTCGAGGTAGAAAGGGAACCGAGCCCTAATAATTCTTGAGACATAAAGGGAACCGATCCCTAATAATTCTCAAGGCAGAAAGGGAACCGAGCCCTTATAATTCTCGAGGCAGAAATGCGACCGATCCCTTATAATTCTCGAGGTAGAATAGAATAATGTAAAGTAGGGTTTAATATAAAGTATGAAAGAAAAGAATGAAAGAAAGAAAGAAAGTATATAATAATGTATGCATGAATGAAAGGTAAGCAAATTATAATATGCATCTTCGGATGCGTATGTAAGAATATGTGGATGTGTGGTACGTTACCTGATTAACTAGAACTCACTCAGCGTAGCTGACTTTTAGTATGCACGTAGGTGAGTAGGTTGAGGCAGCTCGCTTGAGGCGGACACATGGCATGGAATTGAAGATACTGGCATCTCAAGGAAGTGTTATGTTATTTTAAAGACAATGTTTTATGTTTAAACTTCTTTGAATGATTGTTATGATGAGATTTGAAAGCTATGTAATATATTCTGGTTGAAGTTTTAATATTCCGCGAATGTTTTAATTAACTCTGATGATTAGAACTGTGTTTATGAGTTAATCCAACGCCCATAGTAGGGCACCGGTAACGGGGCCTTACAGATGGCCATTGGTTTTGAGAGAAACCATGGGAGGGCACATGGGTTTGGGTTGGGATCTTGTAGGTAAATTAATCAAAGTCTTAAACTTCCTATTCTACGTCTTATAAATTTTAGCTAATCAGTCGAATTATGTTTCAAATGATATTTAGCAGGTTTGATATGATATTGAATTCTTGACAATACAAGCTAAAGAAACTTAATTTTGGTGGTGGTTGGTTTCGAGTTCATACGGTGTTCTACACTGACTTTTGTTCGCCTATTTTCTAAATTTCGCAATTAGAATCTTCTAAAAATAACTTTATATAATGTTACAAACTAGACGAGTGCCCGCGCGATGCAGCGGGTCTTTGAACGCGGACTCTAGTAATTACGTAACAATTATGAGTGTTCATGGTTAGGTTTAAAACCTTGAAACCGTTTAAACTGGTCATTTCTTGGTTTTACGGCTGGGTTGTTTACTTTCAGTCATTTTTTTTTACTTCATTTATCCTTTCAAGTATCATATTTTGACTTAGTTGGAAGTGATGATATGGTTATATTAATAATCATTTGAAGCAAATTTTATTATCAAAGCTTAAACTCTTAAATCAAACCAAAACCATACCATTAATAACAGTTTGGTTTCAATTTTTAATGGTTTAGTTTTCGTTTAAAAACAATAAAGACCGACATTGAACACCCCTACGTAAGATATAATTTTTTCAATTGAAAAAATTATAATAATATTATATACAAATTAAAGAGAATAAAATACTCGTGTTTATGGTGCAATATTTTTACAAAAATATTAACGTATGAAAAACTTATTGTCGTTAGAAATCATGGGTGAGAAGTTGGTTTAAAGTTGAAACTAAAACATGATATGGTTAAAGATGAGAGGGGCAAACTTGTAAGTTGAGTGAATTGTGTTTAAAAGACAAGTTTACCTTTAATTATACATGTACCTTATGCTTTAAGTGTTGTAAATTACTTAAAAATGGGTGTCTTAATTTGCCTTTGTTTGATGTATTATATATAGTATAGATATTTTCATAATTTTTTTTCTAGTTGTCCCTAACACGTTTGGATTTCTATCAGTTCTTAAGTTGTCACCAACGGTCATTTCGCGTAGTGTTCTCTAGGCGACAAATTAAACTTTTTCAAACACTTAGTAATATATTTCTCATAACTTTGCAAATTTGGACTTTAAACAAAGATACTTTTATTGATATAATTATTTTATTATATAATTATGGTTACATTAGTTTCTAATTTTTGCCGATTGTTACATAATGACACTGATTATGTGTTTGATGTCAAGAGGCGTGCCCATCTCGTCGCATCGTGCGAGCACCCAACTAGTATTACTAATATAGAAGTATATAATATGTCAGCTATTACATTAAGTATACACACAACCCCGAAAACATTAACTAGGAAGTGAGCTAGAATTCATCGGGATCCTGTTACGTTATGAAGTAATAGTATTCGTTTCTTTAACCAGGCACGACTCACTGTTAAACAATTAGTCATTAATAGATGATTCTACCCTTTAATTATACTTAACTAAGCTAACATGTTCAAACCCCCATAAACTTAACTGGTCGTACTAACACTTACTAACTTAACTTAGAAATCTATAATGGTTAAATATCTAACAATGAGTATTCCCAAGGTTCATTTGCGAACAACATTCCCATTTTTAAGGAGAATTCTCATTTGCAAATGAGTATTCTAATCCTTTTTATGAACCGAACATTACTCACTTAACACGAACTTGTCCAAATATCTCGTTTATTATAAAGTTTGAGACTTTAACAAGCGTTCCATCCCGATCTAATGACATACTAAATTTCATGTAAAACCGACTTCATTTACCTATCATTTTTATGAACCGAACTTTACTCGTTTGACATGAACTAATCCATTTAATTCGGTTTATGTAAAGTATTCAACTTGAGTACTTGTTAAAACCCGATCTAACATCCTACCAACTTTTATGGCAAACCGACATCAAATACATAACCTTTTTTTTAACTAAAATGTACCTTAATCGAGTGACATCCGAAAAGGTATGCGATATTTGTTTACGGCTCCTTTACATTTTCTTTTAGTCTAGAATAGATCTACATGTTTATGAAGTCGGATCTTGAATTCTTTACTAAAACAATACCCTTTAAATCTTGAGCTTTAACTGTGTGTTTTGAAATGTGCAATGTGAAGAGATTGGTTTTAAGAGTTTCAGGAGAGTATTTATACCCACTATCTTATCGACCCTCAAGCCCATCACCTGTAGTCCAAAGCTATTTAACTTATTTAAATTATAAAGTGCATTGAAATAAATAATAAATCCTTTTCTTATCATTTTGCAGTGCCGAATGTTAACAATATCAAAAGCGAGAAAAAAACAGAGTAAAATTTTTTACTAGTTTCTTGAAATAATTTTAAAATAATAGAAATCGTTCTAGATTCTTTTTACTAGTTTCTTGAAAAGGTGGGTTACCACCTTCATCTCCGGCACCGCCTGTCTTTTTTATCAGAAGTTGCTTCTAAGTTAATTGTTCTTTCTTGATCACCGGCACCCGTTGCATTAACGGATGATTTCTTCTTCGGTAATAGAGCATTGTTAATGTGAGGTACAACACATGTATGAGGAATCATGGCTTGATCACTGAGGACTTTTTTTTGCAGAAGTGATGTTTTTTGAGAAATATTTTTCACAACTAAACATGGGTTTGGAAAGTTTTTAAAATATATGCAATCTCCGTTAGTAACGGCAACTTGAAGGATCTCTACAGGGTTGGTTAGTGAATGTAAGACTCAAATTATTGGGAATGCATAAGTTATCGTTGGTAACAGCAACTTCTGTCATGTTTTGTCAAATTGTCATTAGTATTGGAAATTTATGTGAAGTTGCCATTAGCAAAGGAAACTTATGACATGTTGCCGTTAGCAAAGGAAACTGCTGACAAGGTGTCATTAATAATGACAATTTTTTCCAAGTTGACATAACTAATAACAACTTCTGAAAAAACATGGTCACATTAATTCTTACTTTTAGTCACGGGTGGTTGATAATAAATGAGTGGGTTAAACTGTTAGGTGGAGAACAATAAATACATGCATGCATATATTTATTGTTCTCAACCTAATTCAACCACTCGTGACTTAAAACAAAAACTGACGTGACCATGATTTTTCAAAAGGTGCCATTAGTAATGCCAACGTGGTAAAAATTGAATGTTGCCGTTAGCAAAGGAAACTACTGACAAGGTGTCGTTAGTAATGACAATTTTTTCCAAGTTGACATTACTAATAACAAAATCTGAAAAAAAATGGTCACATCAATTCTTACGGTTAGTCACAGGTTGTTGATAATAAATGAGTGGGTTAAACTGTTAGGTGGAGAATAATAAATTCATGCATGCATGTATTTATTGTTCTCAACCTAGTTCAACCAATCGTGACTTAAAGCAAGAATTGATGTGACTATATTTTTCAAGAATGTGGCATTAGTAATGACAACTTGGAATAAATTTGCATTACTAACATCACCTTGTCAAGTTTCCCTTGTTAACAGTAACATGTCAAAAGTTTCCATTGCTAATTGCAACTTTACATAAATTTCCAATAC